>NC_029777.3:30989370-31003605 GCF_000817695.3 Arachis duranensis
CACTTCTCAGAGAAGAGAGGGAAGATGAGTTTGTGTCTTTGTGAAGAACTGGAGACTGAAGAAGAAGGTGGCTACTCAATTTAGGGTTCAGTACTTCGTGTCTTTGTTTAGCTTTTTTTGAGTTTTTTCTTTTTTTTTTATAGAGACAAAACGACGCCGTTGGGAGGTTTCACTTTCAAACAAAAACCCGCTAAAAAACTGACCATTCTGCTGCTTCATCAGTTAACTACTGGTTCGACCAGTTTTTTACCGATTTTTTACCAAACGATTTCTAACCTTACGCGAACTAACTAGATGACTGGTTTTCGGTTAATCCAGTTAAACCAGTTGGTCCGGTTCGATTTTCAGAACCATGCTACAAATCCAATTAACGTTTAAATCTAACTCCAATCCAACGTGGCCGCTCCAGTAAAATCGCAAGTTATGACGACAGGGTCCTTCCAAGTACGACTCAATAGAGTCCATATTTGATATTTCCCACATTAATTTGTATAAACAACCGCATCGGGACTCTATCAAAACCCTGGGTAGAACAAAATGTTTCCTCCACGGCATGGAGATATTTGTATTCTTTTTTACTCTAAGTAGTGACCTTCGAAAGGCGCGCTTCTTTCCCGCCAAAAGTTCATTAAGCATCGTTGAACTTCTCTTGACCAGGATTGCGTCAGGTAGGCATGCCTAGCTAAATCATAATTATTGCTGTCCCATTTTGGAAGAACACATTAGATCAAACGCTAAACATGATCTCCCTGGAATATTTGCAACTTTACTTACCTGCAAATGGTAGCTTCCTTTCGGCGGTATGCCAGGCCGAGATGTTATCATTCAACGCGTGGGTAAACCATGTCCACAACTGCACTGGCTTTGTCGTCTGTGTGATGATTATTCGGCCGTGCGACTTCAACTTCGACATCCTTATTCAGATGCCAGCAACAAACCTTCGTTGTCCTCGACAGCCGAGGCCATTATAGTGACTTTCACCAACTTCTACTGTGAGGCTACGCTGGGGATTATCCCTTCATCCATTGTGCCAATACACGTTAAATGCATATGGCTTGAAATTGGCAATTAACATACCAAATTATGAACTTTTACATCAAATAATGCGCAAGCTTTTGGATATTGGACTGCATTGTTGCCATCTTTCAATTAAGTAGCACAATCTTTATTGAAAGTTACAATTTAAAATCACAAAGTCAATTATCGGAAACCCTGTAACGACAAAGGAGATTTTATTTTAGTGATGAGAATCGCCTAATGGATTCTTATTGTGTCATACATGCAATTCAACAATGTGCTAAACTCAAAATACGCATCGTGAATAGTTACTGTGTAAAGATAAAAACCTAATTGGTGAATAATTCTATAAAGACATTTGGTTACACTAATTGTGTATCCTATTTTCACAATTTGATTATCAAAATTTCTCCATGAACATACACAAGTTAGTTACTCATTTCCACAAGAGAATGGCAAACACAATTTTTTTTTGTTATTTAAATCAGATAAATATTTATCTCCAAAAAGAGGGGAAAAAAAAAGGATCATTTACCACTCTAACATTAGTATTTATTTTGGACTTGACGGGAGAGGCTTAACATGCCCAAACGCGACCAACCCAAGCGCCTCCCAATATTTTAACCACTTGAAAAATTCTCCACACCTAACCACCTTTTAAATTCTAAAAGGTGGACCCCTTTATAAGATAAGATAACTTGGCAACACTATAAAAGGGGACCATAGGAAGTTCCAAGTTGATGATGAGCACATACGAACCATACAACACAAGCCTATTCCTTTGGAAATGATCTTATGATGCTGCAAGAATTTTCCTAGCCGACCTAGACGACCAGCCTCGACCAGAGCCAGAGGAAGATATGGAAAAACTACAAATATGACAAACCAAGGACGAGTTCACCTTCATCAACAAGAAGCTCCCCTTGACCTAAAAAGGGAAACTCATAGAATTACTAAAGGAGAATAGAGACATGTTCGCCTTTATTCCTACCGACATTTTAAAAAGGTACTAGCAGAACCTCCCATACTCTCAAAACCTAAAACTGGAGAAACACTATACATTTATCTCTCCATAACGGAAGAGGCATTAGTAGCAGCGTTGATCTGAGAAGACAAATAGTAGGAGCAACGACCAATATACTTCATAAACAAAGTATTCAAGAATGCTGAAATGCGTTGCTCCTAGCATGAAAAGCTCGCTTACACTCTACTCACGACATCCCATCGCCTCTGACAATACTTCTAGAGCCACCCTATCACGGTTCGAACAGACCAGGCCATTAAGCAGTACTTTTGAAGCCAGACTTGGCAGGACCTATGCTCTCTTGGTCGATGGAATTATCCCAGTATCAAATCCGGTTTAAGCCCAAAAAACACAATCAAGGCCCAAGCCATGGTAGATTTCATCGCAGATGACACCGGGAAGCGAAGCTCCCGAGCTGTGAAAACTTCATGTCGATGGCTCGTTGAACACTAGCTTCGAGAGAGCAGGAGTAATATTGGAAAACGAGAATGGGATTACTATCGAATAGTGAATTCGATACGAATTCCTAATCTCCAACCAAGCTGAGTACAAAACTCTCTTGGCCGGCTTAACGCTAGCTAAGGAACTCGACGCATAGACCTTGGAAGTTTGCAGCGACTCTCAGATAGTCAATTCCCAAATAAAAGGGGACTGCCAAATACGGGACTCCCTGGTACAATAATACCTTGCTAAAATTAAAGGAATAACTCCTGAATTCGATGCAGTGCATATCTAGCACACTCCTAGGGAAAGGAACGTAACAGTTGATCCACTCTCAAAGTTGGTTAGTTCTAAGACATGCTCAGAAAGCCGTTCACTAATCCAAAAAGTCATAAGAACACCTTTCGTCGTGGCTACATGCTCAACAAACCTGCCCCTGTTGAGTCAGCACTCTTGGACTTCTCCAATCCTTAGATACCTCACTACCAGGGACTTGCCAGAAGGCCCAAAAGAGGCAAAATATTTGAAGCGAAAGTCTCAAAGTACACTATAATAACAAGACAGTTATATAAAAGAGGACTCACCCAATCACTTCTCAAGTGCATAGAGCCCAGTCAAACGAATTACATTATACGAGAAATTCATGAGGAATGTTGTGGCCACCAGGTTGGAGGTGAAACCCTAGCCCAAAAGGTCATCTGGGTCGGGTACTTCTAGCCGACGATCATCAATGACTCCCTCTAACTAGTCAAGAGTTTCAAGCAATGCCAGGTTCATGCCAACCTTCACCTAATGGCCCTACACCAGCTTAGCACGATAACAGCAGAACGCCCTTTCGGAATTTGGGGGATCGATCTCGTGGGCCCTTTTTCCACGGCTCCCGGGCAGCTCAAATTTCTTATAGTTGCTATCAACTAATACACCAAGTGGATCGAGGCTGAAGCAGTGGCCACAATCATGACCACTCAATGCTAAAAATTCTTTTGGAGACAAATTATAACCCATTTTGGCATCCCGGATATCATAATCTTAGATAATGGGACTTAGTTTGCAGATAAGCACTTCAGAGAGTTCTTGGAAGGACTTAGCATCTCACAAAAGTTCAGGTCAATAGAGCACCCACAAACCAATGGGCAAGTAGAGATGACCAACAAGGTCATATTAAAAGGGCTAGGCTAGATGAGGCTAAATAACTTTGGACTGATGAACTTGGTTCCGTACTCTAGTCATGCCGAACATCACCCCTGAGCTAGACCAGGAAGACCACCTTCAGGCTAACATACGGCCTAGAAGGTGTCACTCCTGTTGAGGTCAGAGAACCCACCCCTTGAAGGACCGTCGGAGGAAACAACGAAGCTGCGGAACGGGATCTCGTAGACGAGGTCAGAAGCATAGCCTACCTACGAGAACTTGCTGATGCGTGAGCATCCTTTCTATCTTTTCCTAGTGAATTCGCATTCAAATTGTTGAGTTTAATCAAGATTTAATATATTTTAGCCACTATGAATGCTACTTTAAGTTGTGTGCAATTTCTATTTATTTCAGGTAACATTGGATGGATTTGATGGAGTTTTGTAGCAGAAAAGGAAGAAAGCGAATGATGCTGTCAACCCCAACCTCCCTGCACTCAAACAAAAATAACTTGAGCTACAGAGATCCAATTGACGTGATTTTAGTAGCATTGGAAAGCTAACTTCTAGACCTTTCTAACGATATATAATAGAATACCTCTTCTTCCAGTTCACTCTGCCTCCTCCACGCTGAACTTGAGCTTTCTCAAGTTCAGCGTGGAGCCCAACGCACAAAGGAGGATCACTTACCATTCCACGCTGAACTTCGGTTAATCCAAGTTCAGCGTGGACTCAAGGGAAACTAATAAGGAAGCACTGCCTCATCCATGCTGAACTTGAGAAATTTCAAGTTCAGCGTGGACCTCAACATCCCAAGTGGTCCCTAGGCGCTCATATAAAGCTCCGCATGAAGCTAGATTTATTTTGATTGAATTTGTATTTTATTTTAAACAGGAAAATATATTATTTTAGTTTTAGGAAATATATTTTACATTAATTAGGATTAGATATAAAAGGAAAAAGAATCAGCCCTTCGGGCTCCTCCTCTCTTCTCTTCTACCTCATTCCACACTTTATAGTTTTTACGAATCCTAGTTTTTCTCTCTGAACCATGAGCAACTAAACCTCCACTGTTAATGTTAGGAGCTCTGTCTATTGTATGAATTGATACTATTATTTTTCTATTTTAATTCATGTACTGATTTATATTTCAATAATTATTTTTGTTCTTTATTTTATGAATATGGGTGGGACGGAAGTATGACCCTTGTTCTAATTGAGTTCGGGTATAACTTGGAAAAGCTCTTTACTTGAACAACAGCTTGAAAACATATTCTCCTAAATTTCTAATTATCTGGACTTAATGGGATATGTGACATATAATCCTCTTATATTTGGGTAATTAGGATTTCTGTGGCATACAAACTAGACATTGAACTTCACCCTCTAATTGGAATTAAGTGACCAAGGAATTGGCGGTTGTTGAATTTTAGAGGAGACTAAAAAGGTATAAGGAATTAGGGTTTAGTCACTTATAATTTGCCATGAATTAAATCTTGCATGATTAAAATAGTTAGTAAGAAAAGTCAATCCAGAAAATAGATAACTCTGAAGCCTTAACTGTTTCTCCATATATATTTCACTACTTGTTTACTGCTTGCTTTGTTAATTTTCTGAACTTACTGTTAATGCTTTTGAACTCTCAAACACCATTTTCTATTTGTCTAACTAAGTAAATTACTTAATTATTGTTGTTTAGTCCATCAATCCTCGTGGATTGACCCTTATTCTCTTGAGGTACTACTTGGTACGACCCGGTGTACTTGTCGGTTAGTTTGTGGTTATAAATTTTGCCCCACTTGCCTTGAAACAAAGGTTAAGCTTGAAATACAATCATCATGAAGCGGGAATTCAAACAAGAAGAACTTGGTTTTACGATGAAACGACATAAGCCCACCCTCCCCTAGGGAAGGAAAACTAACCCCGATTAGGGAGGGACCCTACCGAGTCAAAATCGTGATCGAAAGAGGAGCATACAAACTGGAACAACTTACTGGCACCGAGCTCCTGAGTTGATAAGTTTAGCAAGTTTTAAAGGTATAGTTACAAATCTTGTATTTCTTTTATTTTCACTGTCATGTTCATGTTAGTTTTTCTCTCTGGGAACTCTTTCCTACCCAAAGACAATGAGAGGTTTTAACGAGGCCCAACCTTGCTCAAATTTTAATACATGAATTATTCATTCAAAAGAAAATATTCTCTTTTTTTCATATTTTCACTAAAATAAAACAATACAAACAAAATAGCCACCCCGAAGATTGATCACCATGATGCCAACAAAACGGATATAACAAAATGAAATAAGCATTAAAGTCGGCCGACCAAGAGGCCCAAATAATTTTATAACAAATGCCCCAAAAGGCCATTGGTGCACGAAACTGACTCCGCACATTTCGTACAGATAGACCGGCAAGTATACCGGGTTGTACAAGTAATACCTCTGGTGAGTGAGGGTCGATCCCACGAGAATTATTGGTTTGAGCAAGCAATGGATACCTTGCAGATCTTAGTCAGGTGGATAGAAAATATAGTTTGTCACAAAAAATGCATAAAACAAAATAAATAAATAAAACGTTACTAGATAGGTGTGAAAAAAATGGTATGAGAATGGTTGAGGCTTCGAAGATGCTTCTTCCTTCTGGATCAAATTTTTTCACCATCTACTCCAACTTCTGATTGATTTATTTCATGGCAGGATGTAAATGATTAATGCCGGATCAGTAGTAATTAATCTCATGTGCTTCAAATCAAATGCCGAGTCAGCGGTCATCTAATCTGAACAAGGGTGAAGCTCTAGCAATCCATTCCCTTGGTGATCCTACTCTAAAGCGCCACAGACAAGGTCGGATCTTTCGGGTCAGAGAATGCTACTTCAATGGTTCTAGCCTATACCACAAAGGCCCTAATCGCCCCACACCTCGGCTGAACTGATGTCTCAAGAAGTCCCCAATGAAGCCGTGGATTAGTCGTCTAAGAGATGTATAATCAAGCTTGTGGTTCAGTACTATCTCGTCAAGGACTCGCAAGAACTCATGTTAATAGGGATGACAATCAAGTTACACTCCCAATTCATTAGGATGAAGAACAAAGATACATCTTAGAATAGAATCAAGCATAAATTGAAGTAGAATAGTGATATTATTATTTCATAAGAATCAGAAGAGCTCCAAACCTTAACCTTAGGAGGTTAGTGACTCATACTGTATAGAGAAACAATGTAATTTGAAATATGGGATAAAGGTGTGGTGATGTAGAAGATCTTAAACATGGGTGATCTTCTCCTATATATACTAATCTAATAATTAAGAATTACAGAAATATGACAGACTAGACTTAGAAGGGCAAAAATTCACTTTTCAGGCCACTTAGTGAGTGTTTAGGCTGAGGTTAGAGTGTCTCCACGAGATAGTACCCCTTAGGGGTGTTGAACGTTGGCTTGGGACTCCCATTTGGGCGTTGGACTCCAACTACCCCCTCTTGGGCGTTGGACGCCAGGAATGGGGTTGGTGGCTGGCATTGAACTCTAGTTTTGGGCCTTCATTTCCAAAGAAAAGTATAGACTATTATATATTTCTGGAAAGCCCTGAATGTTAGCTTTCCATATCCATTAAGGTCATGCCATTTGAACTTTTAAAGCTCCAAAAATATTCCTTCGGGTGCACATAGGTCAGATCCTGACAGCATCTGCAGTCCTTTCTTTGTCTCTGAATCAAACTTTGCCAAAAACTCCTCAATTTCAGCCAAAAAATAGCTGAAATCATCATAAAACACAAATTCAAAGTAGAATCCAAAAATGTGAATTTAGCACTAAAACCTATGAAAATAGAATAAAACTAAAACAAAACATAATAAAAAGTATATAAAAATGATGCCAAAAAGCGTATAAAATATCCGCTCATCAGCTATTAAAGCAGCATATACATGCCGAACAAATGGCTTACAAATTTAGAAAATTTTTAGAAAAACATAAAAGCAAATACTACTCTAAATCAACAAGCGTCCCATCCTTCATGGTCAGAAAGGCCCCCATGACGGACACATCCACATCGGGAGCCAACACCCGGACTTGAGTCTTCAAGGCCTCCTCGGTTGTCGAAATAGCATCCTTGGCATTGATGAGCAAGCTTTCCTTGTCCTTCTTCATCTAGACGACCTCAGCCCTCAAAGACTCCACCTTGGCATGAGTAGAAGCAACCTCCAACTCAGCATTGACGGCTTGCTTCTTTGCTTGTGTAAGCCAAGAGATAAGCTTGTCTCCCATTTTGAGAGACGCATGATCTCCGAGCTAGCCTTCTCAGTGTTCTTTGTAACTTTCAGTCGGGTGATCTCAGCATCCTCCAGCTACTTCTTCAGCTTGCCAACCTCTACCTGAGAATGGCAAAACTTGCCATCTAAAAGGAGTATTAGGGACAACATCGATTTTGCATTCAGAACAATAGTGGCAGAACAAGGAAGAGCCCGATGCACGGACTTAGCCTAGCCCACAAGGTTGCAAACCTAGAAGAACTCCTCGGTACCTGTTAGAACGTGTTAATCAATGAAAAACAAAGCATCAAAATCCCGGTCCATCACGAAAGGAACATCCACCTCTTTCCTCAGCCTGTCTCTTTCACTTCTTACCAAACTCAGCCACAGGAATTTCCATGTCCTCAACGTCAGCACCAGTTGCTCCGGCAGCAACCACTCACTTCCCGAGACACAATTTATGAGCGCAATTGAGAAACAATTAGAGGAGTTGACGACGAGGCCCATCACCCCCACTCTCTGAGTTGTGGAGGAAAGTAACTTTCAGCCTAGCCAAAGTCATCTGCCAGCCTGCCATCTCAACTAAAAAAACAAAGCAAAGCAAAAATCACAAGTTATTAACTCGAAAACAAAAAGACAACAAATCACCAACTAGGAAACTTAGAACAAGGATAACCTACTCACATATGATCTACTCGCCTCGGGATCCCCTAAAACATCACGAGGATTCAACAACTTATCCCAAAAAATTCCATCAAAACATCGGTGATATCTTTGTTCTCGGGTGACAAACCCTCATAGGTGATCCTCGTCAGATAGGAGGCCCCCACCCCAAAATTCCAATAAGTGGAAATTCGGTGCTCCCCCTCTAGGGTCAACCAAAACGAATGATGACCTTGGGCAGGGTGAACCTTGAAAAACTCCACCTTAAACCCATGACAAAATCAGAGAAGGGTAGTTGAATTCTAACATGGTGAACAATGGTTCATGAACTCACATCCAATAGTTAAGGTAGCACACCCTTTCATTCTCATCGCTAGGCACAAGCTCATACTGGTGCTCCTCCTTACCTCCGCAGCACACAAACCCCTCATCCCGAAGTATTTAAAGAATACTCTCACCTAACCTTGAGGGCATATCCAACACATCAGAAGTCACCCAATGGTAACAGCCCACCACACCCACGGCCAGAAAATCAGACCCAGTGACGTGGTGAAAACTGGCAAGTTAAGAAATTATTAATAGAAATACGTTGCAAGTACAGTCCTTAACCAGCCGAAAATCCGCTTATCAACTTAAAAAGGGTTGTCACAAAGATTAAAATTAAAATACTGGGAGTATGAATCCCAGGTCGTCTCCCAACGAGTTGCAGAGAGATGTGCTATTTTATCAATCAGGTGTTTTCAGAAATGGTTGAGTTGATAAACAGGAATTAAAATAGAGAATTTAATTAATTCTAAATAAAAGCCTTGACTGGGAGTAGATTAGTTGGAAGACCTATTCTTGTTGAAGTACTCTCAAGATTAATTGATAATTGAAGGTTGCTCTGTTTAGTTACCCCTTACTAGGTAAGGAAGAGTCAAACACGTTGGAATGCTATTTCTGTTCACAAGTCCCAATCCGCTCATTGAAAAGGATTAGTGTCTGTGAATAAAGGGCATTCCAACAATGAACCCAATTATAATTATCCTTTCAAGCATCCCAACTCAAGGGTTCCTTTCAATCAACTCCCCATCAAGTTAGGGAACTACTCGCTCATTGTGAATGTAGGACTCATAACATATAAAAAGGAATTAAAGGAAGACATGATAAATAAAAGATGAAAAGGGATTAAATAAAAATATTATTCTATATTAATAACTTGTGAAAACAATCCAATGTCAACTCTAGAGAGAATAATGATATGGAAGAATAAGTAAAAAGTAAATAGTGAAGTATAATGACTAGTACCGGAGGTGGCCTCTTCTCAAAAGCTAAAAAGCAAAATCTTCCAAAAATCCTAATTATGAATGTCAAGTGATAAAAACCTAGGAGGGAGCCAATTTAGATCTAAAACTAAAAAATTATGTGGAATGAATTGTTCTTCTCTGTTTCTGCATGTTCCCTGGCTCTAGTCTGTATTTCTGGGCCGAAAACTGGGTTGAAATCCGGCCCAGAAACTCTGCCAGCGACTTCTGAAATTCTACAGATCGCGCACGTCATGCGGTCGCGTCATTCATGCGGACGCGTCATTCAGCGTTTTGCTTTCCCACACGGGTGCGTCCTCCATACCTCCACGTCACTTATGCTTTTCCAATCCGCGCGGTCGCGTGAGCCATGCGGCCGCGTCACTTCTCGCTGGTCATCTCCTTAATTTCTTGTATTCCTTTCATTTTTGCAAACTTCCTTTCCAATCTCCAATTCATTCATGCCCTATAAAGCTTGAAACACTTAACACACAGATCACGGCATCGGATGGGATAAAGGAGAATTAAAATACCTAATTAAAAGTCTCCAGGAAGTAATTTTTCAATCATGTAATAATTTTAGGAAGAAAATATAAATGCATGCTAATTATATGAATAAGCGGGTAAAGATCATGATAAAACCACACAATTAAACACATTATAAACCATAAAATAGTGGTTTATCAACCTCCCCACATTTAAACATTAGCATGTCCTCATGCTTAGTTGAAGGAGATAAAATAAATGAGTAGGAACATGTAAAAACTCATGTAATGCAATGCAACCTATATATGTGAATGCAACTATATGATTCTTGTCCACTTGATCAAGAATAAATAAGCTCTTCAAAACAATTACAAATCAAGCTCCACTAATTCAATTCTCATACAGTAAGAACAGATAAAAATGCAAGAAGGTAGCTCATGAAAGCAGGGAGCATAGAATTTTAAGCATTGAACCCTCACTGATGATGTATGTATCTCTCCAGTGTATAGGGTAATCACTCTATCCTTCTCTAATCATGCTCCCTAAATTTTGTTCTTTTCCTAATTAATTAACAACATTTAATATACCAATGCAACATCATGAAGTCTTTTCAAGGTTGTAACGGGGCCAAGGTAAGGGTAAGGATACATATATGGTTAAGTGAGCTTATAAATTGAATCTTTAATTAACTCAAACTCTAACATAACCTATATATTTTATATAACTATGGAGTTTGTACCTAGCTACCCAGAATTCTCTTTCACATTCCATACTCATGTATCAACTATTTATTTTAATTCTATCATACATGCATTGACCTTTGAATTCTTAACTCAACATTGGGGTAATTTTGTCCCCTTATTTACTTATTGAATATTTTTTTTAAACATAGCTTATCAATGCACATGGATTTTTAATTTTCATAGTTTCACATGAGTAGGTGTCCAAATTCCCATTATATTATCATGACATATCCCCTTATTATCTTTTGTTCCCACAATTTCCCATACTTAATTAGCACACACAATTCTATCTTAAGCTAACCAAAGATTCAAATTGGGGTATATAATTGTTTTGCCACTTAAGGCTAGTAATGTGGTAAATTATAGAACAAATGGGATTTAAAGGCTTAAAGTGGCTAACAAAGGTAATTGAAATGGTAGGCTTAATTTGGATAAGTGAGCTAAACAATTAATAGCCTCAATCATATGCATCATATAAATATATTAAACATTAGACATATAGGATGGAACAAAATATAGGTTACAATCATAGAGAAGTAAACACACAAGAATAAAACAAATATGGTTAAATAATGTAACCATGCACAAAGGCTCAATTCTCAGAGGTTGTATGTTTTTTAGCTTTAAAAATCATGTTCCAAATACAACTTCAAGCAAATTTAACATAAGAGTTTTAATTAAAATTAGTGAAATTTTGTTCCAAAGATAGAGTTTTAGAAGAAACTTATTGTCTTTTCAATCAAGTAGAACATGCATGCAACTAATCTATTACTATGTAATTTATCCTATTCTACAAAAGAAAGAAAAACTAACTAAATATCCTAATTTATTGGTGTTTAGGGAAGAAAAATTACCTCTGGAATTCAGGTACTGACCGACCTCCCTACACTTAAGGATTTGCACCGTCCTCGGTGCCATCTGTCAAGAACAGTGGTGGGCTAGTGGCAGTGTCTCCACAGTCGGGACCGTCGTGGCTCCCTGTGCTGGTGAAAGAAGTGGAGTCCGGAGTGCCTGGATCATCATCGGGTCTGTGATTGCCTTTAAGTAGCTCCTTGAGGTATTTGAAACGGCGGTGGTTGCGGCGTTCTTGGAGCTTTGCTTTCTTTTCTTGTTGGTCCAATCGCTTCAGTATTTGGTGCAGCAGTTGACTAGTAGATGGTGGAGGAGCTGCAGCATCCTCTGTGGACTGGCTAGTAGTGGCAAGTTGTGGCCTGAGATATCTCCCGTTAGGGACATACTGATCATCCCGTGGAAGAATGGCTTTGGTGTCTCCAGTTCTGTAGGATACTCCGGCTGCTGAGATAAGATCAGAGACCAAGGCAGGGAAAGGTAGGTTGCCCGCGATCTACACATGTTCCATAGCATTCCGGATGTTTCTTAGTAAATTAAGAGGCTGGTCTGTGAGGATGCACCATAGTAGAACGGCCATGTCTGCGGTAAAGGAGGACTCATAAGTACTCGGGAAGACGTAATGGGACATAATCTGTGCCCACATGTGAGCCTCTAAGGTAAGTGCGGAAGCCGGGATTCCCTTAGGACGGGAACGATGGTATCCGAAGATCCATTTGCTGCCAGGTTGAGCGATAACTCTGAGAACAGCGTCCCAGTCAAAGGTGTATGCCTGGCGCTTGATTGCGGCTTTCTGAAAGGCGTCCGATCCTTCTGGAGCAGGTGGAAGATCTAAGGCTTGCTGAATGGCTTTTTCTGTAATAGGGACTTGCTTCTGACGTATATAGACAGACTGCAGGGTTGGCAGGTGGAAGTTGGAGTAGAACTCAACTACCCAAGAAAGATTGACCTGTCGTGGCTGTCTCTGTAAAAATCCCCAGTGTCTTTATGCAATTTACGGCTCAACAAAGGCGGCAATACGAGGCAGAAGGATGAGAAGGTGTTCGTTGTTGTAATTCCGAGTTGCCAGAATAGGAAACATCTGCTCACAGTAGCGATTCAGGAATCGTGTAGTGTCCTTTGCAAATTGCTTAGGGAACAAGAAGAGCAAGGGCGTGACTTAAGGGAGCTGAAGCGCCAGAAATTAATCCTTGAAGGACCAAGCACCCCACAGATCAGAGGAACATCCACTTCCCAAAATACAGGTTGTTGAGTTCTAATTTTAGCTTTAACTCTGTGATAGTGTTATTATAGGAATTTACCTTAGAAGTTATACAGTAGTAGTAGTAATTAGCATATCTATTCTGGTTTTATTTCCAATTAAGTTATAATTTATTTTTCTTATCATCATCAAACATGAGTAAAATAGTAGATAATTAGAATAAAGAAGTAATTTATATTTTTCGAGTTCTTAATAATAAAAATTATAATTAATTATATGTGGTGGCAATACTTTTTGTCTTCTGAATGAATGTTTAAACAGTGCATATTTTTTATCTTGAATTTTATGAATGTTAAAATTGTTGGATCTTGAAAGAATGAGGAACACGAAAAATATTATTGATGATCTAAAAAATCATGAATTTGATTCTTGAAGCAAGAAAAAGCAGTCCAAAAAAAAATACAAGAAATCATTGGATCAAGAAAAAGAAAAAAAGCCAACAGCCCTTAAAACCAAAAGGCAAGGGTGAAAAGGATCCAAGGCTTTAAGCATCAATGGATAGGAGGGCCGAAGGAAGTAAATCCAGGCCTAAGCGGCTAAATCAAGCTGTCCCTAACCATGTGCTTGTGGCATGCAGGTCCAAGTGAAAAGCTTAAGACTGAGTGGTTAAAGTCGTGATCCAAGACAAAAGAGTGTGCTTAAGAGCTCTGGACACCTCCAATTGGGGACTTTAGCAAAGCTAAGTCACAATCTGAACAGGTTCACCCAATTATGTGTCTGTGGCATTTATGTATCCGGTGGTAATACTGGAACACAAAGTGCTTAGGGCCACGGCCAAGACTCATAAAGTAACTGTGTTCAAGAATCAACATACTACACTAGGAAAATCAATAATACTATCGGAATCCTGAGTTCCTACGGATGCCAATCATTCTAAATTTCAAAGGATAAAATGAGATGCCAAAACTGTTCAGAAACAAAAAGCTACTAGCCCCGCTCATCTAACTAAAACCTGAGCCTCACTTGAAACTCTGAGATATTATTGCTTCTTAACTTCTTTTTATCCTATTTCATTCTTCTAGTTGCTTGGGGACAAGCAACAGTTTAAGTTTGGTGTTGTGATGAGCGGATATTTTATACGCTTTTTGGGGGT
>NC_029777.3:31003795-31009693 GCF_000817695.3 Arachis duranensis
TGATTTAGGCTGAAAAAGGACTGCTGATGCTGTTGGATTTTGACCTCCCTGCACTCGGAATGGATTTTCTGGAGCTACAGGAGTCCAATTGACGCGCTCTCAATTGAATTGGAAAGTAGACATCTAGGACTTTCTAGCAATATATAATAGTCCATACTTTGCGTAAAGATAGACAACGTAAACTGGTGTTCAACTCCAGTTCCATGCTGTAGTCTGGCGTCCAGCGCCAGAAACAGGTTACAAGTTCGAGTTCAACGCCCAAAACACGTTACAACCTGGCGTTCAACTCCAGAAATAGCCCAAGCACGTGAGAGACTTAAGTCTCAGCCCCAGCACACACCAAGTGGGCCACAGAAGTGGATTTCTGCACCAATTATCTTAGTTTACTCATATTCTGTAAACCTAGGTTACTAGTTTACTATTTAAACAACTTTTAGAGACTTATTTTGTATCTCATGACATTTTTAGATCTGAATTTTTATACACTTTGACGGCATGAGTCTCTAAACTCCATTGTTGGGGTGAGGAGCTCTGCAGCGTCTCGATGAATTAATGCAATTACTTTCGTTTTCCATTCAAACACGCTTGTTCTTATCTAAGATGTTCATTCACGCTTAAAGATGAAGAAGGTGATGATCCATGACACTCATCACCTTCCTCAATCCATGAACGTGTGCCTAACAACCACCTCCGTTTTACATCAGATTGAATGAGTATCTCTTAGATTCCTTAATCAGAATCTTCGTGGTATAAGCCGGATTGATGGCGGCATTCATGAGAATCCGGAAAGTCTAAACCTTGTATGTGGTATTCCGAGTAGGATTCTGGGATTGGATGACTGTGACGAGCTTCAAACTCCTGAAGGCTGGGCGTTAGTGACAGACGCAAAAGAATCATTTGATTCTATTCCAACCTGATTGAGAACCGACAGATGATTAGCCGTGCTGTGAGAGAGCATTTGGACCGTTTTCACTGAGAGGATGGGAAGTAGCCATTGACAACAGTGACACCCTACATATAGCTTGCCATGGAAGGAACCTTGCGTGTGGGAAAAGGATTTCAAGGAAAAGTTGAAATTCAGATGACAAAGCATCTCCAAAACTCCAACATATTCTCCATAATTAAAGTAACAATTATCTATTTCACGCTCTTTTATTTTTCTAATAATTCGTATTGATAATTTTATTTGATATCCTGACTAAGAATAATAAAATAAACATAGCTTGCTTCAAACCAATAATCTCCGTGGGATCGACCCTTACTCACGTAAGGTATTACTTGGACGACCCAGTGCACTTGCTGGTTAGTGGTACGAAATCACCTTAAGATTTTGAGATTGGGACTAGAATTTCGTGCACCAGTCACACAGTCGCGTGACCCGTTTGATGCTACTGGCGCGAGGATAGCCTCGCACTCGCACAACTCTCTGTTCGAAATATTATTTTTGCCAAGTCTAGGGTCACGTGATCGCGTGGGTCATGCGATTGCGTGGGTGGTCATTAAAAAGGCTATGACGTGGACGCGTGAGCCATGTGTCTGCGTAGAAAGAATTGGGCATTCAGCGCCAAGCCAGCACCACTCTAGCACAACTTTTGGTCGTGCACCCAATTTACGTCGAATTCAAGGGCACGCGGCCGCGTGAGTGACGCGGTCGCGTGGGAGGCCAATGTTCCCATTAGATGCGGATGCATCGGTGATGCGGTCATGTGGGGGTGATTTGTGCCAGTGGCACGCCTCCGGCCACGCTCCTGCGTGACTCTCTGTTCGTTTCTTAATCTTTCCAAATCACCTACGACGCGGACGCGTCAATGATGCGGTTGTGTCGCGTAATAATTTTTTTTAAGCATGTAAATGCAGATGCACGAAATGTACTAAGAAAGAGAAGAGTTATTGAATATGAAAATAAAAACAAAGAAAGGAACGATCATAACATGGTGGGTTGTCTCCCACCTAGCACTTTGCTTTAACGTCCGTAAGTTGGACGCTCCACTAGCTCAGTCTTCGGCTATATGGGGATCTTCCAAGAGGAAGATCTCAAGCTCCTTATTTTTCTTCATCTTCTCGCCATGGTACAGCTTTAAGCGATGTCCATTAACCTTGATAAGTTCGGAGCTGGAAGGGTGACTTAGGTGATAAACTCCGTACGGTTCGGCTTTCTCTACTCTGTATGGACCTTCCCATCTTGATCTCAACTTACTTGGCATGAGCCTCAGTCGAGATTTGTAAAGGAGGACTAAATCTCCAGGTTGTAATTCTTTCCTCTTGATGTGCTGATCATGTATAGCCTTCATCTTCTCCTTGTATAGTCTTGAGTTCTCATAAGCTTCTAGGCGAAGGCTTTCCAGTTCTTACAGTTGTAATCTCCGTTCAGCTCCGGCTTTCTCAATTCCCATGTTGCACTCCTTTACTGCCCAAAAAGCTTTGTGCTCTACTTCAACTAGAAGATGACAAGCTTTTCCATAAACTAAGCGAAAAGGGCTCATCCCAATGGGTGTCTTGTACGCTGTTTTGTATGCCCAGAGTGCATCTTGTAGCCTGGTCCTCCAGTCTCTTCTATGAGGTTTGACTATCTTCTGCAAAATACGCTTTATCTCTCTTTTTGAAACCTCGGCTTGCCCATTAGTCTGAGGATGGTAGGTAGTTGCAACTTTATGAATGATCCCATGCTTCTTCAGTAAACCTGTTAGTCTCCTGTTACAGAAATGGGTGCCCTGATCGCTCACGATTGCTCGTGGTGATCGAAAGCGACAAATAATATGGTTTCTCACAAAGGAAACAACAATGTTAGCATCATTGGTATGGGTAGGAATGGCTTCCACCCATTTGGAAACATAATCTACAGCTAACAGTATATAGAGGTGGCCATTAGAATTTGGAAATGGACCCATAAAGTCAATGCCCCAAACATCAAAAATTTCACAGAAAAGCATAGTTTGTTGAGGCATTTCATCCCTCTGGGATATATTACCAAACCTTTGGCATGGGGGACAAGATTTGCAAAATTCAGCAGCATCTTTAAAAAGAGTGGGTGATGAGCGGATAATTTATACGCTTTTTGGCATTGTTTTTAGGTAGTTTTTAGTAAGTTCAAGCTACTTTTAGGGATGTTTTCATTAGTTTTTATGTTAAATTCACATTCTTGGACTTTACTATGAGTTTGTGTGTTTTTCTGTGATTTCAGGTAATTTTTGGTTGAAATTGAGGGACTTGAGCAAAACTCTGAAAAAGGCTGACAAAAGGACTGCTGATGCTGTTGGAATCTGACCTCCCTGCACTCGAAATGGATTTTCTGGAGCTACAGAACTTCAATTGGCGCGCTCTCAACGGCGTTGGAAAGTAGACATCCAGAGCTTTCCAGCGTTATATAATAGTCTATACTTTATTTGGAAATTGACGATGTAACTTGGCGTTGAACGCCAAGTACATGCTGCTGTCTGGAGTTAAACGCCAGAAAAACGTCATGATCCGGAGTTGAACGCCCAAAACACGTCATAACTCGGAGTTCAACTCCAAGAGAAGCCTCAGCTCGTGGATAGATCAAGCTCAGCCCAAACATACACCAGAAAAGCCTCAGCTCGTGGATAGATCAAGCTCAGCCCAAGCATACACCAAGTGGGCCCCGGAAGTGGATTTATGCATCAATTACTTACTCATGTAAACCCTAGTAGCTAGTCTAGTATAAATAGGATAATTTACTATTGTATTAGACATCGTTGGTCTCAGTTTTCTTTTATTCTTCATCTGAGGAGACTATTGATCACGTTTTGGGGCTGGCCATTCGGCCATGCCTGAACCTTTCACTTATGTATTTTCAACGGTGGAGTTTCTACACACCATCGATTAAGGGTGTGGAGCTCTGCTGTACCTCAAGTTCCAATACAATTACTATTACTTTCTATTCAATTCTCTTTTATTCTTATTCCAAGATATATGTTGCACAACACTTTGATGAATGCGATGATCTGTGACACTCATCATCATTCTCACCCATGAACGTGCGTGACTGACAACCACTTCCGTTCTACTCTAGGCCAGGCGCATATCTCTTAGATTCCCCAACAGAATCTTTGTGGTATAAGCTAGATAGATGGTGGCATTCATGGAGATCCGGAAAGTCTAACCTTGTCTGTGGTATTTCGAGTAGGATCCTGGGAATCCGGAAAGTCTAACCTTGTCTGTGGTATTCCAAGTAGGATTCCGGTATTGAATGACTGTGACGAGCTTCAAACTCCTGAAGGCTAGGCGTGATGACAAATGCAAAAGAATCAATGGATTCTACTCCAACCTGATTGAGAACCGACAGATGATTAGCCGTGCTGTGACAGAGCATTTGGACCATTTTCACTGAGATGATGGGATGTAGCCATTGTCAAGGGTGATGCCTCCAGACGATTAGTCGTGCAGTGACAGTGCATAGGACCATTTTTCTGAGAGGATTAAAAGTAGCCATTGATGATGGTGATGCCCTACATACAGCTTGCCATGGAAAGGAATAAGAAGGATTGGATGAATGTAAGAAGAAAGTAGAGATTCGAGAGGAGCACAACATCTCCATACGCCTATCTGAAATTCCCACTATTGATTTACATAAGTATTTCTATCCCTTTTTATTTTATTTATATTTTAATTATCTAATCCAATTACATCTAACCCTATGAATCCACTTAACTGAGATTTACAAGGTGGCCATAGCTTACTTCATACCAACAATCTCTGTGGGATCGACCCTTACTCACGTAAGGTATTACTTGGATGACCCAGTACACTGTGCCATAATAATGATTCCATACAACAACAAAGAATACTACATTCATGTGATCACAATTTCGTCCACCAAGTTTTTGGCGCCGTTGCCGGGGATTGTTCGAGTATGGACAACTGACGGTTCATCTTGTTGCTCAGATTAGGTAATTTTATTCTTGTTTTAACCATTATTTTTTCTTTCAAAACTTTTCAAAAATCTTTTTCAAAATTTTTCTTCTTTTTTTCGTTTTTCCAAACTTTATTTTCGAAAAAAATAATAAAATACAAAAAATTTATAAAATCATAAAAATCAAAAATATTTTGTGTTTCTTGTTTGAGTTTTGAGTCAATTTTTAAGTTTGGTGTCAATTGCATGCTTTAAAAAATTTTTTCTTGCATTTTTCAAAAATTCATATATTCATGGTGTTCTTCATGATCTTCAAGTTGTTCTTGACAAGTCTTCTTGTTTGATCTTGATGTTTTCTTGTTTTGTGTCTTTTGTTGTTTTTCATGTGCATTTTTCGTTTGTTAGAGTCCATGCATTAAAGATTTCTAAGTTTGGTGTATTGCATGTTTTCTTTGCATCAAAAATTTTTCAAAATTATGTTCTTGATGTTCATCATGATCTTCAAAGTGTTCTTGGTGTTCATCTTGACATTCATAGTGTTCTTGCATGCATTCTTTGTTTTGATCCAAAATTTTTAAGTTTTGGGTCATAATTGTGTTTTTCTCTCTCATAATTAAATTTCAAAAATAAAAAATATCTTTTCCTTATTTCCCTCCAAATTTTCGAAATTTTGGGTTGACTTGGTCAAAAATTTTCAAAATTAGTTGTTTCTTACAAGTCAAGTCAAATTTTCAATTTTAAAAATCTTATCTTTTCAAAATTTTTTTTCAAAAATTATATCCTTTTCATTTTTTTCTATTTTTCAAAAATTTCAAAAATATTTTTCAAAATTATTTTCAAAATATTTTTCTTATCTTTATATCATATTTTCAAAATTACACTAACAATTAATGTGATTGATTCAAAAATTGAAGTTTGTTACTTTCTTGTTAAGAAAGGTTCTATCTTTAAATTCTAGAATCATATCTTTTAGTTTCTTGTTAGTTAAGTAATTAATTTTAAATTTTAAAAATTAAATCTTTTTCAAA
>NC_029777.3:31009718-31010996 GCF_000817695.3 Arachis duranensis
TTTTATCTTTTTCAAATTTTGATTTCAAAATATCTTATCTAACCTCTTATCTTATTATCTTTTCAAATTTGATATCTTTTTCAACTAACTCTTTGACTTTTTGTTTGTTTCTTATCTTTTTCAAAACCACCTAACTACTTTTTCCTCTCTAATTTTCAAAAATATCTCATCTCTTTTTCAAAAATTCTTTTGTTTTAAATTTTAATTTTAATCTTATCTTATCTCTAATTTTCGAAAATTACTAACCCTTTTTTTTAAAAAAATTATTTTCGAAATTTTCCCTCTCTTTTCTTACTCTTTTTAATTATTTAATTACTAACACTTCTCTTCACCTCTCTTCACCTAAATATCTGAACCCACTCTTCTACATTCTTCTCCCCTTTCTTCTTCTACTAACATAAAGGAATCTCTATACTGTGACATAGAGGATTCCTCTTTCTTTTCTTGTTTTCTTCTCTTTCATATGAGCAGGAACAAGGATAAAGGCACTCTTATTGAAATTGATCCAGAACCTGAAAGGACTCTGAAGATAAAATTAAGAGAAGCTAAGTTACAACAATCTAAAGGTAACCTTTCAGAAACATTAGAACAAGAGAAGGAGATGGCAGCCGAAAATAATAATAATGCAAGGAGAATGCTTGGTGACTTCACAAAGCCAACATCCAAATTTGATGGAAGAAGCATCTCCATTCCTGCCATTGGAGCCAACTACTTTGAGCTGAAACCTCAGCTAGTTGCCTTAATGCAACAAAACTGCAAGTTTTATGGACTTCCATCTGAAGATCCTTACCAGTTTTAACTGAGTTCTTGCAGATTTGTGAGACTGTAAAGACGAATGGAGTTGATCCTGAAGTCTACAGACTCATGCTTTTCCCTTTTGCTGTAAGAGACAGAGCTAGAACATGGTTGGATTCACAACCTAAGGATAGCCTGGACTCCTGGGATAAGCTGGTCACAGCCTTCCTGGATAAATTCTTTCCTCCTCAAAAGCTGAGCAAGCTGAGAGTGGATGTTCAAACCTTCAAACAAAAAGGTGGTGAATCCCTCTATGAAGCTTGGGAAAGATACAAGCAGCTGACCAAAAGATGTCCATCTGACATGTTTTCAGAATGGACCATATTAGATATATTCTATTATGGCCTGTCTGAATTTTCAAAAATGACATTGGACCATTCTGCAGGTGGATCTATTCACCTAAAGAAAACACCTGAAGAGGCTCAAGAACTCATTGACATGGTTGCAAACAACCAATTCATGTACACTTCTGAAAGGAATTCC
>NC_029777.3:31011249-31011763 GCF_000817695.3 Arachis duranensis
TTTTCCATCATCCTCTTAGCAGCAGACAGAGAATTCTGAACAAAACACTTCTAATTTAGCCAATCTAGTCTCTAATCTGTCAAAGGCCACTTTCAGTTTCATGAGTGAAACAAGATCCTCCATCAGAAATCTGGAGGCACAAGTGGGCCAGCTGAGTAAGAAAGTCAGTGAAACTCCTCCCAGTATTCTCCCAAGTAATACAGAAGAGAATCCAAAAGGAGAGTGCAAGGCCATTGATGTAATCAATATGGCCGAATGCACAAGGGAGGAGGAGGACGAAAATCCTAGTGAGGAAGACCTCCTGGGACGTCTCTCAAGCAAGGAGTTTCCTATTAAGGATCCAAAGGAATCTGAGGCTCATGTAGAGACCATAGAGATTCCATTAAATCTCCTTCTGCCATTCATGAGCTCTGAAGACTATTCTTCCTCTGATGAGGATGAAGGTGTGACTGGAGAGCAAGTTGCTCAATATTTAGGAGCTATCATGAAGCTGAATGCCAAGTTGTTTGGTAAT
>NC_029777.3:31012129-31013752 GCF_000817695.3 Arachis duranensis
TACACTAGGAAGGAAGAGGATGAATGCATTATCCTTGGAAGACCATTCCTAACAACAGCAGGAGTTGTGATAGATGTCAACAGAGGTGAACTAGTCCTTCAATTAAATGGGGACTACCTTGTGTTTAAGGCACATGGCCATCCCTCTGTGACAAAACAGAGTAAGCATGAAGAGCTTCTCTCAGTTCAGAGTCAAGAAGAGCCCCCACAGTCAAACTCTAAGTTTGGTGTTGGGAGGCCACAACCAAACTCTAAGTTTGGTGTTAAGACCCCATATCCAAACTCTAAATTTGGTGTTAGGACTATACAACATTGACCTGATCACCTTTGTGGCTCCATGAGAGCCACTGTCAAGCTATTGACATTAAAGAAGTGCTTGTTGGGAGGCAACCCAATTTTATTTATCTTATTTTATTTTATTGTTATTTTGTGTTTTATTAGGTACATGATCATGAGGAGTCACGAAAAAAATATAAAAATCAAAAACAGGATCAAAAACAACAGAAGAAAAAAAATCACACCCTGGAGGACGCACAGACTGGCGTTCAACACCAGAACAGAGCATCAACCTGGCGCTGAACGCCAGAAACAAGTAACATTCTGGCGCTGAACGCCAGGAATGTGCCTAGAAGAAAAGCTGGCGCTGAACGCCAGAAACATGCTTTACATGGGCGTTGAACGCCCAGAACGTGCACCACTCGGCGTTTAAACGCCAGAATGGTATGCAAAGGCATTTTACATGCCTATTTGGTGCAAAGATGGAATTCCTTGACACCTCAGGATCTATGGACCCCACAGGATCACCTCAGGATCTGTGGACCCCACAGGATTCCCACCTACTATATTCCCACCTTACCTCCTAATCCTATTTTACTCTTCCCCATGTCACACTTCCCAAAAACCCTTCACCAATCACCTCAATCTCTCTTCCCAATCACCTATTCACCACTCACATCCATCCACTCTTCCCCATAAACCCCACCTACCTTCAAAATTCAAAAACATTTTCCCACCCAATCCCACCCTAAATGGCCGAACCTACCCTCTCCCCTCTCCCTATATATACCCTTCCATTCTACTTCATTTTCACACAACACTACCCCCTCTACTATACCTTGGCCGAATTCATCTCCCTTCACTCTCCTCCAATTTCTTCTTCTTCTTCTTCTTCTCTTCTTTCTTCTCTTGCTTGAGGACGAGTAATATTTTAAGTTTGGTGTGGTCAAAGCACAATCTTTTTTGTTTTCCACTACCATTAATGGCACCTAAGGCCGGAGAATCCTCTAGAAAAGGAAAAGGGAAGATAAAAGCTTCTACCTCCGAGTCATGGGAGATGGAAAGATTCATCTCCAAGAGCCATCAAGACCACTTCTATGATGTTGTGACAAAGAAGAAGGTGATCCCTGAGGTCCCTTTCAAGCTCAAGAAAAATGAGTATCCGGAGATCCGACATGAGATCCGAAGAAGAGGTTGGGAAGTCCTAACCGACCCCATGCAACAAGTCAGAATCTTAATGGTTCAAGAGTTCTATGCCAATGCATGGATCACTAGGAACCATGATCAAAGTATGAACCCGAGTCCAAAGAATTATCTCACAATGGTTCGGGGGAAATACTTAGATTTT
>NC_029777.3:31013949-31015314 GCF_000817695.3 Arachis duranensis
CAACTGAGAAGACTGGACCTCAAGCTTGTGGCTAGAGGATGGTTGGAGTTCATTCAACGCTCCATCATTCCCACTAGCAACTGATCTGAACTTACTGTGGATCGGGTCATCATGATTCATAGCATCATGATTGGAGAGGAAGTAGAAGTTCATGAGGTCATCTCCAATGAAATCTACAAAATAGCCGACAAGCCATCCACCATGGCAATGCTAGCTTTTCCTCACCTTATTTGCCATCTATGTTACTCAGCTGTAGTTATCATAGAAGGAGACATCTCCATTGAAGAGGATAAGCCCATCACCAAGAAGAGGATGGAGCAAGCAAGAGAGACCCTTCACGGTTCTCAAGAGATGCATGAGGAAGCTCATCATCAAGAAATCCCTGAGATGCCTCAAGGGATACACTTTCCTCGCAACAACTATTGGGAACAACTCAACACTTCCTTAGAAGATTTGAGCTACAATGTGGAACAATTAAGGGTGAAAAATCATGAGCACTCCATCATTCTCCATGAAATAAGAGAAGATCAAAGAGCAATGAGGGAGGAGCAACAAAGGCAAGGAAGGGACATAGAAGAGCTTAAGGACATAGTTGGTCCTTCAAGAAGAAGACGCCACTAAGGTGGATTCATTCCTTGTTCTTATTTTTTTCTGGTTTTCGGTTTCTATGTTATGTTTATCTATATTTTGTGTCTCTACTTCATGATCATTAGTATGTAGTAACCATGTCTTAAAGCTATGAATAAAATCCATTAATCCTTCACCTCTCTTAAATGAAATATGCTTTAATTCAAAAGAACAAGAAGTACATAAATTTCGAATTTATCCTTGAATTTAGTTTAATTATATTGATGTGGTGACAATACTTTTTGTTTTCTGAATGAATGCTTAAAACTGTTGGCTCTTGAAAGAATGATGAACAAGGAAAAATTTTATTGATGATCTGAAAAATCATGAAATTGATTCTTGAAGCAAGAAAAAGCAGTGAAAAGTAAAAAGCTTGCGAAAAAAAGAGAAAAATGGCGAAAAAATAGAAAGAAAAAGAAAAAGCAAGCAGAAAAAGCCAATAGCCCTTAAAACCAAAAGGCAAGGGTAAAAAAGATCCAAGGCTTTGAGCATCAATGGATAGGAGGGCCCAAGAAAATAAAATCCTGGCCTAAGCGGCTAAACCAAGCTGTCCCTAACCATGTGCTTGTGTCATGAAGGTCCAAGTGAAAAGCTTGAGACTGAGTGGTTAAAGTCGTGATCCAAAGCAAAAGAGTGTGCTTAAGAGCTCTGGACACCTCTAACAGGGGACTCTAGCAAAGCTGAGTCACAATCTGAAAAGGTTCACCCAGTTATGTGTCTGTGGCATTTATGTATCCG
>NC_029777.3:31015392-31056669 GCF_000817695.3 Arachis duranensis
AAAGTAGCTGTGTTCAAGAATCAACATGCTTAACTAGGAAAGTCAATAACACTATCCGAAATTCTAAGTTCCTAGAGAAAGCCAATCATTCTAAACTTCAAAGGAAAAAGTGAGATGCCAAAACTGTTCAGAAGCAAAAAGCTACAAGTCCCGCTCATCTAATTAGAATTAATATTCATTGATATTTTGGAATTTATAGTATATTCTCTTCTTTTTATCCTATTGATTTTCAGTTGCTTGGGGACAAGCAACAATTTAAGTTTGGTGTTGTGATGAGCGGATAATTTATACGCTTTTTGGCATTGTTTTTAGGCAGTTTTTAGTAAGTTCAAGCTACTTTTAGGGATGTTTTCATTAGTTTTTATGTTAAATTCACATTCCTGAACTTTACTATAAGTTTGTGTGTTTTTCTATGATTTCAGGTAATTTCTAACTGAAATTGAGGGAGTTGAGCAAAACTCTGAAAAAGGCTGACAAAAGGACTGCTGATGCTGTTGAAATCTGACCTCCCTGCACTTGAAATGGATTTTCTGGAGCTAAAAAATTCCAATTGGCGCGCTCTCAACGGCGTTGGAACGTAGACATCCAGAGCTTTCCAGCAATATATAATAGTCCATACTTTATTCGGAAATTGATGACGTAACATGGCATTGAACGCCAAGTACATGCTGCTGTCTGGAGTTAAACGCCAGAAACACGTCATGATCCGGAGTTGAACGCCCAAAACACGTTATAACTTGGAGTTCAACTCCAAGAGAAGCCTCAGCTCGTGGATAGATCAAGCTCAGCCCAAGCATACACCAAGTGGGCCCCGGAAGTGGATTTATGCATCAATTACTTACTCATGTAAACCCTAGTAGCTAGTCTAGTATAAATAGGATAATTTACTATTGTATTAGACATCTTTGGTCTCAGTTTTCTTTTATTCTTCATGATGATCCGTGACACTCATCATCATTCTCACCCATGAACGTGCGTGACTGACAACCACTTCCGTTCTACTCTAGGCCGGGCGCATATCTCTTAGATTCCCCAACAGAATCTTCGTGGTATAAGCTAGATAGATGGCGGCATTCATGGGGATCCGGAAAGTCTAACCTTGTCTGTGGTATTCTGAGTAGGATCCTGGGAATCCGAAAAGTCTAACCTTGTCTATGGTATTCCGAGTAGGATTTCGGTATTGAATGACTGTGACGAGCTTCAAACTCCTGAAGGCTGGGCGTGATGACAAATGCAAAAGAATCAATGGATTCTACTCCAACCTGATTGAGAATCGACAGATGATTAGCCACGCTGTGACAGAGCATTTGGACCATTTTCACTGAGAGGATGGGATGTAGCCATTGTCAAGGGTGATGCCTTCAGACGATTAGCCGTGCAGTGACAGTGCATAGGACCATTTTCCCGAGAGGATTAAAAGTAGCCATTAATGATGGTGATGCCCTACATACAGCTTGCCATGGAAAGGAATAAGAAGGATTGGATGAATGTAAGAAGAAAGTAGAGATTCGAGAGGAGCACAGCATCTCCATACGCCTATCTGAAATTCCCACTATTGATTTACATAAGTATTTCTATCCCTTTTTATTTTATTTATATTTTAATTATCTAATCCAATTACATTTGACCCTATGAATCCACTTAACTGAGATTTACAAGGTGACCATAGCTTGTTTCATACCAACAATCTCTATGGGATCGACCCTTACTCACGTAAGGTATTACTTGGATGACCCAGTACACTTGCTGGTTAAGTTGAACGGAGTTGTGAGCTTCTCTAACAGTGCCTGGAACTCTTTGATCACAATTTCGTCCACCAGTGGGCCACCAGAATCCACAGTCTAAGATTTTTCTAGCTGTTCTTTGAGGACCAAAATGTCCTCCACTCTCAGATGAGTGACAGGCCTCTAAAATGGACTGGAATTTTGATTGAGGCACACATCTTCTAATTACCTGGTCAGCGCCACATCTCCATAAATATGGGTCATCCCATATATAATATTTAGACTCGCTTTTCAGCTTGTCTCTTTGATGCTTAGTAAAGTTTGGAGGAAAAGTGCGGCTAACTAGATAATTAGCTACAGGTGCATACCAAGGGATTACCTCAGATACTGCTTGTAGGTTATCAAATGGAAAATTATTAGCTATAGGAGTGGAGTCATCTTTAATGTGCTCAAGGCGACTCAAGTGGTCTGCCACGAGATTCTGGTTACCACTCTTATCTTTTATTTCTAAATCAAATTCTTGTAGTATCAGTATCCAATGTATAAGCCTTGGTTTGGATTCCTTTTTAGCTAATAAATACTTTAGAGCTGCGTGGTCTGAATACACTGCTACTTTCGTACCAAGTAAATAGGCTCAGAATTTATCCAGAGCAAAAATAATAGCAAGAAGCTCTTTTTTAGTAGTAGTGTAATTGGACTGAGCAGCGTCTAAAGTTTTAGACGCATAAGCAATAACAAAAGGATCCTTACCTTCACGCTGTGCCAGCGGCGCTCCTACTGAATAGTTGGAAGCATCGCACATGATTTCAAATGGCTAGCTCTAGTCCGGTCTTCTCACAATTGGAGCTTGAGTCAGGGCAGTTTTCAGCTTATCAAACACTTGTTTACAATCCTCACTGAACTCGAATTCAATATCCTTCTGTAGTAATCTAGATATGGGAAGTGCTACCTTACTAAAGTCCTTTATGAATCTTCGGTAAAAACCTGCATGACTAAGGAACGAACGGACTTCCCTCACAGAAGAGGGGTAAGGTAAACCAGAAATAACATCCACCTTTGCTGGATCCACAGAAATGCCAATATTAGATACAACATGTCCCAGCACAATACCTTGTTTAACCATAAAATGACATTTTTCGAAATTCAATACAAGGTTTGTACTGACACATCTATCTAATACTCTAGATAGACTATCCAAGCAAAGGCTAAAAGAATCACCATAAACGTTGAAATCATCCATAAAAACTTCCATACAGTCCTTGATAAGATCAGAGAAAAGACTCATCATGCACCTTTGGAAAGTAGCTGGTGCATTGCACAAACCAAAGGGCATTCTCTTATAAGCATAGGTCCCAAAAAGACAGGTAAAAGTAGTCTTTTCTTGATCCTCAGGAGCTATATGAATTTGGAAATATCCTGTATAACCATCTAGAAAGCAATAATGTGATTTACCTGACAGGCGATCCAGCATTCGATCAATGAATGGAAGAGGATAGTGATCCTTACGAGTGGCTTGATTGAGACGCCTGTAATCAATGCAGACCCTCCAGGCGTTCTGAACTCTGGTAGCTATGAGATCTCCATGATCATTCTTTACTATAGTGACTCCAGACTTCTTGGGTACCACTTGTACTGAGCTCACCCATTCACTGTCTGAAATGGGGTAGATAATATTTGCCTCTAGTAGTCTGGTCACTTCCTTCTTGACAACCTCTAAGATAGTGGGGTTCAGTCTTCTTTGGAGTTGATGAACAGGTCTTGTTCCTTCTTCTAAAAAGATTCTGTGCTCACAAACGTGAGGGTTTATACCTACTATGTCTGCTAAACTCCACCCAATTGCTTTCTTGTGCCTCCTTAACACACTAAGTAATTGCTCTTCCTGTTGAGAAGTGAGGTCCCGTGCAATGATAACTAGAAACTTCTGCTTGTCTTCAAGGTAAGCATATTTGAGGTGTGGACGGAGAGGTTTCAACTCTGACTTCTGTTCATGGTCAGGCTCTGAATTATCTGGAGCTAGTGGCAGTGGTAGAGTACTTTCATTGTCCTCTGGGAATGTCCTCACACTTAGACCTTATCCTATGTACTTCTCTTCAAACTCCTCTAGGTGAACTTCAGCTACGGTTTCATCTATGATGTCACACTGGAGGATAGAGTGATCTTCTGGAGGGTATTTCATAACTCCATTCAGATTAAAGCTTACTACTCGGCCGTCTATTTCAAAAGAGTATGTTCCTGAGAAAGCATCTAATTTGAACTTTGAGGTCTTCAAGAAAGGTCTTCTGAGTAGGATTGATGATGGCTTCTCTGAGTCATGTTAGGGCATCTCCAGGATGTAAAAATCAATGGGGAAAGTGAGACCTTTAATGCCCACTAATACATCTTCAGCAACTCCAGCCACTGTAATAATACTTTTATCTGCTAACAGAAAATGAGCTGCCGACCTTTTTAAGGGAGGGAGCCTCAAAACATCATATACAGATAAGGGCATTATACTAACACATGCTCATAAATCACACATGCAGTCAGAAAATATCACACCTCCAATGGTACAGTTAACCATGCATGGGCCTGGGTCACTACATTTTTTAGGTATATTTCCCATTAAAGCAGATATAAAACTTCCTAAAGGAATAGTTTCTAATTCATTAATTTTGTCTTTATGTATGCACAAACCTTTTAGAAACTTTGCATATTTAGGTACCTGTTGAATGACATCAAAAAGGGGAACAGTTACCTCGACCTTTTTGAATATTTCTACCATTTTGGGATCAGGTTCCAACTGCTTCTTGGGCTTCTTTGCGAGTTGTGGAAATGGAATAGGAATGGCATTTTTTGCAGTGTCTACACCCTTTGGTGCTTCTTTCTGTGATTTGGCGTCTTCTCCTTCAGCCATGTCTTGCATGCTATTTTCTTCTTCAACATCTTCTATTTTCACTACCTCTTCAGCTGAGGCATGTTCAGGTGGGTTTGGCTCTTCCTGATTCCTCTCTTGCAATGTGGTTCCGAACCTTAGGGTGATGGCATTAATGCCACCCTTTGGATTGGGTAATGGTTGAGAGGGAAGTCCACCAGAGCTTGAGGACTGGTTGTTGGAGTTGGTCAGTGATCCAACCTGTGAGACAAGGGCTTGCAAAGTAGAAATCAGACCATTCAGAGTAGCAGAAAAGTTGTTTTCCATGGCCTGTTGTCTCCGATCAATAGATTGTAGTAACTCATCATTAGGAGATGAAGAGGGATAAGTGATCTGAGAGGGCTGCTGAGATGCTTGAGACTGTCTTAGATGAGGTGCTCTGTAGGCTTGATTCTGATTCTGCTACTTGAAGTTGTTATTGTTATTCCACCTCTGATTTCTATTGTTACTCTGCCTCCTCTGTTGTGATTGTCCCTCCAACCCTGGTTAGAATTATCTCTCCAACCTTGGTTATAGCTGCCACCTTGATTGTACCCTTGATTGGGGCGGTCATAGAAGTTATGAGTGGCTGCTACAGTATGGTCTTCTGGTTGGAGTTGCGGACACTCATCAGTATAATGACTGTAATCTGCACAGATTCCGCATACTCTTTGTGGAACCAACTGCTGGCTGTACTCATGGTGGAGAAGGCTGAACTTGCTGAGGCTACTGTTGATTCAGTTACATTTGCTTCAGCAAGTTAGTCATTCCACATAAGCTCTGAGCTATAGCAGCAGTCTCTTTGCTAGTGGATACCTCTGCAACAGCTCTTGACCGACTTTGTTTCTGCCTGTGATTCCTAGTAGATTCAGCTAAGTCGCTGATCAATTTCCATGCTTCTTCCGTAGTCTTGTACTTTTTCATAGACCCATTGCTAGCACCTTCCAATGTGGTCTTATCTTGAGATCTCATGCCCTGCGTAAAGTAGCCGAGCAACACTATCTTGTCAATCATATGGTGGGGACATGCCTCTCGAAGATTATTGAAGCCTTCCAAGTATTCCTAAAGAGTTTCAGATTCATCCTGAACGATCATGGACATGTCTTTCCTCAGTTTATCAGTAACCTCAGCTGGGAAGAATTTCTCCAAAAATTCTCTTCTGAGCGTATCCCAGTTGGAAACAGTTGTTCCGGGTTGAGTGTAGTACCACTCTCTTGCCTTTCCCTCAACAGAGAATGGGAAGGCTTTTAACAGAATGAAAATTTCATCAGTGCCATCACACTTAACAGTAGAACAAGCGGTCTGAAAGTCCCTAAGGTGCTTGATAGGCTCTTGAGCAGGTAAGCCATAAAACTTGGGCATCAAGTTGAGTAGCGAAGACTTTATTTCGAAATCCACAGTCACTGCTGGATGGTGTGCTTGGAATGGTTGTAGTGTAAAATTATGGGCACCTTCCTCCTGGATAGTGACTCTCCTTGGCGCTGCCATGTCGCCTGCACATAAATCAACTGGATCAGTAGAGAGGGAGCTTGTTTCTCCCTTAAATGACGTTTCAGGTTTGTCCTCAGAGAGGACTTGCCGACGCCGAGCTTGCCTTATATGTGAAAGAGTTCTTTCAATCTCAGGATCAAATACTGGAAAGCTTGGATCAGGAAGTGAACGCGTCATTTAAAGAAAGAAACATACAGCTCATAGTGACAAAATAAAAAGAAAAAATTTCAATAAAATAAATACCAATCAATAAATTAGCATACTGTTGCAACTCCCCGGCAACGGCGCCAAAAATTGACGTGGCAGAAACTGGCAAGTTAAGAAATTATTAATAGAAATACGTTGCAAGTACAGTCCGTAACCAGCCGAAAATCCGCTTATCAACTTAAAAAGGGTTGTCACAAAGATTAAAATTAAAATACTGGAGTATGAATCCCAGGTCGTCTCCCAACGAGTTGCGGAGAGATGTGCTATTTTATCAATCAGGTGTTTTCAGAAATGGTTGAGTTGATAAACAGGAATTAAAATAAAGAATTTAATTAATTCTAAATAAAAGCCTTGACTGGGAGTAGATTAGTTGGAAGCCCTATTCTTGTTGAAGTACTCTCAAGATTAATTGATAATTGAAGGTTGCTCTGTTTAGTTACCCCTTACTAGGTAAGGGAGAGTCAAACACGTTGGAATGCTGTTTCTGTTCACAAGTCCCAATCCGCTCATTGAAAAGGATTAGTGTCTGTGAATAGAGGGCATTCCAATAATGAACCCAATTATAATTATCCTTTCAAGCATCCCAACTCAAGGGTTCCTTTCAATCAACTCCCCATCAAGTTAGGAAACTAGTCGCTCATTATGAATGTAGAACTCATAACATATAAAAAGGAATTAAAGGAAGACATGATAAATAAAAGATGAAAAGGGATTAAATAAAAATATTATTCTATATTAATAACTTGTGAAAACAATCCAATGTCAACTCTAGAGAGAATAATGATATGGAAGAATAAGTAAAAAGTAAATAGCGAAGTATAATGACAAGTATCGGAGGTGGCCTCTTCTCAAAAGCTAAAAAGCAAAATCTTCCAAAAATCCTAATTAGGAATGTCAAGTGATAAAAACCTAGGGGAGGAGCCAATTCATATCTAAAACTAAAAAATTATGTGGAATGAATTGTTGCTCTCTGTTTCTGCATGTTCCCTGACTCTAGTCTGTGTTTCTGGGCCGAAAACTGGGTTAAAATCCGGCCCAGAAACTCTGCCAGTAACTTTTGAAATTCTGCAGATCGCGCACGCCATGCGGTCGGGTCATTCATGCAGACGCGTCATTCGGCATTTTGCTTTCCCACGCGGGCGCGTCATCCATGCCTCTTCGTCACTTATGCTTTTCCAATCCGCACGGTCGCGTGAGTCATGCGGCCGCGTCACTGCGAGTTCCTCTCTTTCGCGCGATCGTGTGAGCCATGCGGCCGCATCACTTCTCGCTGGTCATCTCCTTAATTTCTTGTATTCCTTCCTTTTTTGCAAACTTCCTTTCCAATCTCCAATTCATTCATGCCCTATAAAGCTTGAAACATTTAAAACACAGATCACGGCATCGAATGGGATAAAGGAGAATTAAAATACCTAATTAAAAGTCTCTAGGAAGTAAGTTTTCAATCATGTAATAATTTTAGGAAGGAAATATAAATGCATGCTAATTATATGAATAAGCGGGTAAAGATCATGATAAAACCACACAATTAAACACATTATAAACCATAAAATAGTGGTTTATCACCCGGGTTTTCCTGAACCGCCCTCTGTCAAACCATACCTAGAACCAAAGGTGACACCACCGTCAGCCCACTCCCTAGAAACACAAAGAATACAAAATCACCAAAACCAACCAAATTTTAAACTATACTAAAGTAGTGACACTCCCTATTTTACTACCACAGTACAGACAAAGCAGTAAATAAATAAATAAATGCAGAAGAAATGCAAAACAACAATAGCACAAAGTGTAAAGAAACAAGGAAAAAGGCACGAACCTGTTCTTATAAGTCGAAAGAGAATAAGATAAAAAAGTAGTCCAGACGCAAGGAAATGTAGCAGCATTAGCCCTCGACAGCAATGATGATCAATCCAAGGAATAGCATCAGTAACCAACAAAGAACGTTCAAAGAGAGTTAGACGAAAGGTGATAAGAAAATAAAGAATAAATGAAGAAGGCAGTTACAAAGAGGGAAAAATAAAGCCCCTAACGTTTCAAATGGAAATACGGAGGGACGAGGGACAAAAATGGAAGAGAAACAAAAAACCTTTTCTCTCCCACTACGCGTTATTATGATGCCTAGGAAAGCATAATAGACAAATCACATCCTCGAGAAGCATAACAGATAGATGCTAGGATAACCCCGCTTTCTGACCACAAACTCACGACCTCCCTAGCTTTGGAGAACCAAACTCACCAATACCAGCGATGAGACTGATGCGTGAGCATATTTTCACTATTTTCTATTTATTTTAGATATAAATTTATTGAGTTTTAATTAGATTTTAATTTTGGAATCCTATTTGGATGCTATGATACGGAATTTGATAATGCAATATTCCACCGACAAGTATACCGGGTCGTAATCAAGTAATAACTCACTTAGAGTGAGGTCGATCCCACGAGGATTGATTGATTAAACAACTTCAATCTATTGATCATTCTAGTTGAACAAGCAAGATAAGGATATTTGAGTGACTTAGCAAGAATTAAATGATTGAATTGTAAAGAACAAGAAGTTAAATGACTGAAATTAAAGAGCGGGAAGTAAATGACTAGAAAATTAAAGTGCATAAAAATAAATTGCCGAAAGATAAATGACAAGAAAATTAACTTGTGGAAACATAAAGGAATTGTAAAAGAATCACAATCATGAAGAAATTAAACAAAGTAAAGATGAGTAAGAGGATGCTAATGGTTGACGATCATTAGGGATTAGAGATACTAGATCTTCATGAACCAATGAACTTCTCTTCTCTCTTATTCATGCAATGTTTATATCTCTAGCGGATCATGAATAATTGAGCTCCAATTACTTCTTTACTCAATTTCTCTAATCATGATCAAATACTAATTCCTTGATCCAATGCTCATGAAAAGAGGTGAAGCTTAATTTCTAACCCAAAGCCACACAACTCCTAAGATCCCAATTTCAAAGTGATTATATGTCACGTATCAACTTTGAATCAAAATTAAATTCATTGTGAGAAGAGAGTTTCAAACTAAATTGCTATGATTTCTTTTCCAAAGTTCACATAGAATTCTAATAGATCAAATTCCTCTTCCCATTGAATTGGATGTTTGAAAGACAAAAACTCTCTCTTAGATAAACAAAGATAAAATCAAGAAGAGAAAATAGAAGAACATCAATTCATTTCAATCCTTGCAGAGCTCCTCCCCCTAATGAAATGGAGTTTAGTGACTCATGGCTCTCAGAAGTACAAAAGGGGAATAAGAAAAGTATAGGTAAAAGTGAAATCTCAAATGTCCCCCCTTTAACTAGCTACCCGAGCCCCTATTCATAACCTTCATCCTTCAAGTTTACAGTTTAATCCTAACCTTCAATTCTCAAGTGGATCTTGAACTTTAGCTTCTTGTGGGCTTGTTAACTTGGGCTTCCGAATCAATTTGGTGCCTTAATTCACAAATCAGCAAAAGTGTGCCGTTAGAGAAAGGCGTGGCTTAACTTGTGACGCACTTTTCATGCCATCTTCAAAAATTTCCTTCGAAGGCGTTTAATGACTCCAACGCTTCACAAGGATGGCATTTTAGATGCCAGAAAATACACCAAAAATTGCTTCCAGGAAGGTGAAATTGGTGGTGTTTTAGACACCCTTAACTGGCATTTGCAACGCCAACCATGAAGCTGAAATTGGTATAAGGACGTGGCATTTTGAATGCCCTTAACTCAAGTTGCACATGCCAATGACAAGCTAGTTTTGGGACATCAATTTGGTTCCCCTAGAGGATGAAAGTGGCGTCTAAAATGCCTTTAATTGGCATCTAAAATGCCAAGGACAAGGCTGAAGTTTGGGGCACCAATTTGGTACCCCTGGACGGTGATAATGGGTGTTTAAAACACCCATAACTGGCGTTTGAAACACCATCTACAATGCTTAAATTTGGGGCACCAAGTTCGTTCCCCTGGAGGTCAATGGTGGCGTCTGAGATGCCATTATCTAGCGCCTAAAATGCCAGCACCAATGCTCAGATTTGAGACACCAACTTGGTGCCCCTAGAGGTCAAGAATGTGGCAAGTTTGGAGGTAAAAAATGTCGCAAGGAAAAGCATGAATTGGGGCACGAAGTTGGTGCCCCTGGAGGCTGGAGATAGTGGCGTTGAACACACCCTTAACTGGCATTTAAAATGCCAAGGCAAGGCCAAAGTTGGGGCACCAAGTTGGTGCCCCTGGAAGCTTAGAATCTCCATGTTGAAAACGTCCTTAGTAGGCATTTGAAGTGCCAAAACAAGGCTGAAGTTGGGGCACCAACGTCAGGTACATGGCATTGAAAATGCCTTTAGTTGGCGTTTGAAATGCCACCAGTGTGCATAAATTGGGCCACCAAGTTAGTGCCCCTGGAGACTTAACACTTGGGCATTGAAAACGCCCTTAGCTGGCGTCTAAAACACCATAACTATGCAAGAATTGGGGCACCAAGTTGGAGCCCTTTGAAGGCTCAATGGGTGGCATTTTAGACGCCACAAAATCAAGTCTAAAATGCCAACCTTTTGGTTCAATTGGTGTTTAAGTTCTGTACTCGAAGACCTTGGATGCATTAAAGTATGAACAACATTGCATCAAAGTATGATTTCACTTGCTTCGTGCCTTGTCACTTTCTAATTCTCTCTATTCCTGAAAAGCAATGAACAACATTGCATCAAAGTATGATCCAAATTATCATGAATGTTACTCAAATCCTTAAAACCATAATTCTCATCTCAAATATTCATGACTGAACATCAATTTCTATTGTTGTTTAATGCTTCCTTCCTTATACACTTAGACGATGATTAGTAATGAAATCACTCTTTTATTTTCATGAAAGTCACAAAAATTAAGTCATAAAATAACTAAATAGCTAACTAAGATGCACATGCATTACGCTACTTTGAGTCATTTTCGTGTTTTGATTATTTCAGGTAAAGTTTGGATTAGTTTGGTAAAGTTAGTGTGCAAGAAAAGAGAAGAATCTTAAATCTGCCAAACTGGCGCTAAACGCGGACCTGGGCGTTTAGTGCCAACACGTCAGAAACGAAAGGGAGTTCTCTGCCACCAAGGGCGCTAAATGGCAAACGCCAGGAAGACAGAATGGATATAGAGGTTACTTCCCCCTGGGGAGCTAAACGCTGAGCCTGGCGTTTAGTTCCAATAATGCGGATCAATCTTCACTAAATGAGCATCTTTAGTGGATTTGACTTCTAATTATTATAATTTATTTTGTTTTAAGTATTTCTATTCCCAAAAATACAATCTTTTGGGCTTTGGTAATTATTAGTTTATTTTATTTTTAAATCAAAATTAAGTTTGATATAAAAGGGAAAAGATTTCGCCCTTCGGGGGATCTCTTCTCTCGGATCTCATTCCGTACTTTCACACTTTTGAACCCTAGTTTTCTCTCTGAGTCATGAGCAACTAAACCTCCTTGGTTAAGGTTAGGAGCTCTGTTTATTTTCATGCATTGATACTATTACCACTCTATTTTAATTAATATATTAATTTAATTTCAAGGATTACTTTTATTCTTTATCTTACGATTTTGAGTGTATTGAGAAATAACTCCTATTCTACATGAATTCTTGTTGATTCTTGAAAAAGTTATCTCACTTGAATACTAGCTTGAAAGTAAATTCCCCTTAAACTGCTAATTGCTTGGACTTAACGGGATACGTGACATATAATCCTCTTATATTTGGATAATTAGGATTTCTGTGGCAAATAAACTAGAATTGAACATAACCCTCTAATCTATATTAAGTGATCAAGAAATTGGCAGTTGATTAGGTTAGTGGAGACTAAATCACTAAGGAATTAGGGTTTAGTCAATCACAGTTTTCCATGAAATTAATCTTGCATGACTAAAATAGTTGGAAAGAAAAGTTAATCTAGAAGAAAAAATAACTCCAAAATCTTAACTATCTTCTTACATACTTTTCACACCAATTTCACTGTTTGCTTTTCGAACTCTTGATTTACTGTTTTGGTACTATTTTCTTAGTGTTTTTAGTATATTTTGTTATGTTTTATTATGTTTTAGTTCCAAATCACTTTTTGGATGCTACTTTGAGTTTGTGGTTTTTCTATAATTTTAGGTGATTTTTGGGAGAATTTGGCAAGTTTTGGCAAAGTCTGATTCAGAGGCACAGAAAGGATAGCAGATGCTGTCAGATCCTGATTTCCGTGCATTCGAACGAGCATTTCTGAAGCTACAGAGGTTCAACTGACACGCTCTTAATGGCGTTGGAAAGCTAACTACTAGGGCTTTCCATCAATATATAATAGTTTATACTTTTCTTTGGAAAAATCTGCCCAAAATGGGTGTTGAACGCCCAACTTACTCCCTTTCTCGCTTTAACGTCCAAACAGGACCAACCTCCCAAGTTGAATGCCCAAACTAGCCTTCAACACCAGCCAGAGAGTAGGAAACGCCCAAAACTTGATTTAAACATCAGGCATCAGCCCAAACACTCACCAGGTGGGACCCAAAGTAGATTTTAGCACTTCTTATCTTATTTTATTTCCCTTTTGTAATTTTTAATTAAAACCAATATCTTTTAGGTTTAGTCTTAGAATTTTTATTATAAATAAAGGACTTCCTTCCTCCTGAGGATGATGCCACCCAGGAGGGGAGAAGCACATACACATTATTTCTATACATTATGAGCAACTAAACCTCTTAGGTTAAGGTTAGGAGCTTTGCTGATTCTTATGGATTAATGCAATTACTTTCCTACTTCAATCTATATTTGATTCGATTCTATGATGCATTGTCGTTCTTCATCCTTATGAATTTGGGGTGGAACAAAAGTATGACCCCCCTGTTCTACATGAGTTCTTTACGAGTCCTGACCCGGATAGTGTTGAGCTATAGCTTGAGAGTGCATCACGGGTTTCAACAAGTTACTTGGGCTAATTGAGATATGTGACATGAAATACCGTTAGTTAGGGGTAATTGAGGTTCTTGTGGCTCTAAGGGCTAGAATCATAGAGCGTCATTCTCTGATCCGGAAAATCTAACCTTGTCTGTGGCGTTTTGAGTAGGATCATCAAGAGATTGAATTGCACGTGCTTCACCCTCTCCCAGAATGATCTAGCCTGTTCGGGTGTTTGGATTGGATTTGAGGAGATTAATGACCACGAGCAATGGCTTAATCACTTACAGCCTTGCCATTGAAGGAATCATTCATCGTTTAAGTAGTCAGGATGAAGTGTTAATCCAGATGAATGAGCATCTCTGAAGCCTTAACTGATTTCTCACTATTGTTTCTACATTTTATTGTTATTGCTTGTTTATGCGCCTACAACAAACAACAACTATCTTTCTATTCACCTGACTAAGATCTGCAGGAGAACTATAGCTTGCTCAATCCGGCAATCCTCCTGGGATTCGATCTTCACTCACCTGAGGTATTACTTGGACGACCTTCACTTACCAGTTCAGTTATGCGAGTCACAAATTCGTGCACCAAAGGTGCACCCCCTTTCAAGATAAGGTAACTCGGCAACACTATAAAAAGGGAGTCCTATTATTCTCCCAAGTATGATCAATTCTATCTTTTACACCTAAACTCTACCTCTCATTAACTCTCTGACTTGAGCGTCGAAGTGTCTTTGCAAGTACCACCATCTGCTATTGCAAGGGTCTAATTGCATCATCACCAAGACCGGCAAAGTTTCCGATCTCCATAGACGGTACCAATGTACAAGACTTTAATGGTACAGGTTGATGAATAGATTGGGAACTTGTCGGTCTTGGTAGACGCAATCAAACCTTTGGAGTGGCAGGGGTGGTACCTACAAAGACACTCCGACACTCAAGTCAGAAAGTTAATGAGGTAAAGTTTAGGTGTAAAAGGTGGAATTGGTCATACTTAGGAAAATGATGTGACTCTCCTTTTATAGTGTTGCCGAGTTATTTTATATTTCAAGGGGTCTAACTTAAAGATTTTAAAGGTGGTCAGGTGTGAAGAGTTTTTCGAGTTGTTAAGATAGTGGGAGGCGCTTGGACCGGGTCGCGTCTGGGCCTGCTAAGGCTCCGAATGTCAGGTTTGAAATAGTATTCATTTTGTTGACGTGAGGAGAAATATTTGTATTGAGGTAAAAGCCACGCCTTGAATATTGTAAACAGCACAATAGTTCAATATTGTAAAGTATCAGCACACATTTCAGTAATTAAACTTCTAGCCCATGGAAATACCATGCAAAATGACATCGCTGAACAAATACAAAAAAGATTGATCATGCTGTTGTGAGAAAAAAATTTAAAAATCCATCACTTGAAATAGGAAAAAGCGGTACATTAAAAAAGCCTTAAGCATTTTCTCTGTATTTGTTTTTGCTTATTGTTTTGAAGTAGTACTAGTTCTCCATCATGAAGTTGTCATAGCACTTACTAGTTGCTATGGTAAAAAGGTAACTTGGTAATTCATTAGTATTATAATTTGTAATTAGTTTGATTAGAGATGAAAGTTACTTCTGCGAATTTTGATAATGGATCTTAAATCTTAAAAAAAAACTTCAACAAATTCTGACTCTCAAATTCTAAAAAATCATATGTTGCCTATTATTTGCCCACGGGGTAAGCAAATTCTGCTACTCAACCATGCAATTTGTCCTGTGTTCAAGTAACATATGTATTATGCAGCCCAATTTCATGTAATTATATACGATTTCGATCATGTGTTATGTTACATTATATTTTTCTAACTAATAAAATTTATTTAAATAAATTCAAATTTTTAAACTGTCTTTTTTACTTTAAAATTTAAATACATGTTAATTTAACATCACACGTTAATTTAATTAGATAAAAATAAATGTGCACGTGTTATTATATATGATTACACATATTTATTCTATCTTAAAAAAATCTCTCGTTATAATTTTTAGATTTAAAATGTAATTTAAAAGCATTAAAAAATTTCACAAAAGTTTAGATTAAATTATTTGGATAAATTTAAATTAATTGAAAAACAAATAATAGTATACTAAAATTATTCGAGAAAAAATAAACTGATATAACAAAAATGTTCTCCATTTTCTGTTTAATTTTTTTATTTTTACAAAAAAAATCTATGACAATTGCTACAATTGTTTGCGTCCTTGAACCATGTCCACACACCAACATTACATGAGACCATACCTTCACTTGGTATAAAGAAACTTACTCCTGTCTTATCAAAAGATTTTGCCAATCAATTAACGTGCCCTTCGTTATGTGACAAAGATTGAATGAATATTTTGACTTCAATTGGATTTAGACAACTAATTTTATATCGTCTTTTAAATTTTGCTAAAATCAAAATAGAAATGGAAACAACAATCTTTCCTTACATGCTTCCTCTTTACAATATTTATCAATATCACTTAACCCACACTATGCATACCTACCCAAACTGCTATACTCCTCTACTTAAATCTCCTACTTTAATCAACACCACCCGAGACAGCACCATGCTAGACTATTAAATCTCTTCTCCCTAAACATTAATAACTCAAATGCAATTTCACTACCAATAGCTGTACATGGATTTGAGCATGAAACAACTTAGCTTCTTCGCCGTCACTAAGGGGGTAAAACTAGGACATTATACCAGCTTCAAGGAGGCAAATGAGTAGATTCTGGAGTTCCTTGATCTAGAGTTTGCTAGCTACAATATAACGACCAAACTCTCGGTATGTTTGGATAACTTCCAATTGTTAGGCATTACCATTCAATCGACCTATGGGTGGGATTCTGGACTCTGTATTATATATATATATATGAACTTGTCACACTATCAGAATTGCGTAAGTTAGCTAAGTTTTATAAATTTGTGTTTGAATTAAAGAGCAAATATAAATAAAACCATACAATCATACACCAGAATATAAAACAAATCAACTATCGTACATAGATTGCCATAGGGGCTCAGTTATACATCACGTAGAGAATACAAAAGTCATAGCAGATGCTATATATATACCAATAAAAGGTTTCTACCAGATGAATTTGGAACTGGTAATTAAATGTCATCATTAAGGAATACTATTTTGTCTTATATAAAAAATAATATTTTATTGGAGAAATTTTTTGTTTTATCCGAACCCATTGTGTTATTACGAAGTGAACTGTGATTTTCAACTTTTGCAGATTTCAATCAAAGAGAGTCCAAAAAATTATTTTACAAAAGTTGGGTTCTTACATTCTATCCCCTTAGAAAAATTTTGCCCTTAAAATTTCAAATGTCTAAAAAGCCACAAAGGTATCTAAGCATATGGTACAACTAATGTCTCTAATCGTAACTCTTACCTCGACAAAGGGAAATAGACGTAGAGGTAAAAACTCTTCCCTGTTATTGGGATGTAGATGGCTTATCCGCGATCCTTTTGCAATGGTCTCTCGCCAAATGCCCTTTCTTACTGCAGTAGTCACACGTATTTGTATCGAATAGGTAGGATCTGCCACTATAATTCTTTCCACACTTTTGGCATACAAAGTCATTATATAGCCTAGGTACCAGACTATAGGCTTCTGTATGGGGCATGTTCTGGAATGTCATATGAATGGCAATCTATGTATGATAGCTGCTTTGTTTTATATTTTGTTGTATGACTGTATGGTTTTATTCATATTTTCTTTTTAATTCACACACAAACTTATAAAACTTGGCTAACTTATGCAATTCTGATAGCGCGACCGATTGAATGGTAACATTGATGATTAGCAGTTGTCCAGACTTGACTAGAGTTAGGTCATTAAAATTTGGTAGCAGAGCAATTCGTCCTTGGTAGAACCTGGGTATGGACTGACTGTGCTTTATTCATGTTCTACTTTTTTGTTTTCATTCTGTTTGGATATCTCTGATGATACATTTTGCATGATCGTCTGTGAGTATTAATTTTAGAAATATTTACAATTCATTCAAAATATTAAGATTGATCACCTTAATGTTGATCGTTTGGTGTGAATAGGGCCTCGATGCTTGTGAACAGGAAAATTAACCAAGAAGAAAGTTTGCATGACGAACCAAAACATAACAGAGCTACCCTCATAACTAGTATGACCACTGTGGCTATGATTATATGCAAAACAACTGCAATAGTTACCAAGATAGTTGATCATTTATGATAGAAGGATAGGAATGTTAGCTGACTTTCTAAAGCTTAGTTTGATAAGGTTTAGGGGGACTGTCAATGCCACAGATGCAGATGACTGATTTTGAGATATAGAAGGACTATTACAAGCCCATCATATTCCAGAAGGATCGTATCTCGAATTAGTAGTACATGTGCTGGATGGGGATGCTCAACACTGGTGGTTGCAAGGAGTGTGACGTACCCTATGATGAGGCAACCCTGACATTTCTTAGGACAATTTTAAGAAGGGATTTTACAGAAAGTACTTTACATGAGTGGCTCATACTGCAAAGGAATTGGAATTGATGGAGCTTAAACAAGGAGTGATGTCCGTGGTAGAGTATGCAAGGAAGTTTGAGGACTAATATGGATTCACAAAAAAATGCTAGAGTGCGCTAGAAGATTTCAAGGCTTGGGCGTGTATTTTGCATGAAGAGGACTTAAAGAATAGATTTTTTGTTTTGTTAATCCGATGGAAATAAGAGAGTTCGTGGAGCTGGTAAGCAATAGCCAATTTGCAGAGGACTGTTCCATGAAGTGGAAATTGTCACAAATCAAGGGAGGAATCCACAAACGAGCTCCAACTAGAACCTAGCTCCTCGGGGAAAGAACTTCAAAGCTGTCAGACAACTTCATCGCTGAAGCCAATGAAGTAGCAACCTTTCCACTTGTTTCAATGGCAGCAACAGTAATAACTTGGGACTTGGGCAAGCCTAAAAAATCTAGTGCCCAACGGTGATCTAAACCACAACTATCTTCAAAATGAAAACTCATTCTACTACCATCGCCTTGGAATTATTGCACACCTCCTTTGACTCACCTCCTTTAACTCACCTCCTGTTGCTCCTCTACTCAAGGAGGAATTGGTAGTTTTTTTTGCTACAGTCTATATCACCCATGCTGGGTCCTCCTTAGGATTATCCTCCTCAGATGAACTGGTTAAAGATCTATCAGCCTTCACTGGAGCGAGTGCCTCTCTCAAGGAAACAAACTGTGCTGCTAATAGATCAACAGAAAAGGAATCTGACTAAGGCTCTGGTGGTGCATCATACTGAAGGTTAGCATGAAGTCCTACAGGATGGAACTCCCCCTGATTGTAGTGCAGAGGGAAAGCATGATGAGTACCTCTAGGATACAGGGCACAAAGTAAAAAATTATAGGGTATATCTAGGTTGAAGTCCAGACTATATAGTAGGGAAGGAAAAGGACAATCACGAAATATATGCATCCAATTATGAGGCTCTCCCTAGATGATGGCGCTCTCCAATATGGGTCCTCGTACGTAAACACAATCGGCATCTCAATGAACAAGACTCTCTTGCCAGCAATCATCACCATTCGATCCATCTGTAGAAAAAAGGGAGAAGGGGTGAGAACCCACGATTTCCAATAGCGTACTAACGAAGGGAACAAATCGTATATCTGCCCTAGGACACAGCTCTAGCATTTTAGGTCATTGTGCATTTCATTCGTATTCATCCTAAATTCAAAGTCTAGTCTTCACTCCTCATCATTGTCCCATTCTCTTGTTAACTATACTCGAATCTTTGTTAGCATATAATTAACAGTAATAAAAGCAAACACAGGCAACTCACAAAGCACAGAAAAACATAGAATAATATATAACACAATCACAGAGGAAATACATGGTGCACAAACACAGAAAAATATTACAACCATTATGATGCATGTCTATCCCATGCAAGCCATGAGCTCACACGTCAGTTGACTATTCGTAACCAGATGTTACCTGGGACTAATTCTGGATATGGTTTCTCAACTGCGTACTTTCAGCATACGTGCCATCATGAGCATAACTATGTACATTTTATTTAGGGCACTGGGCAACCTCACAGAGTTTGACGCCATTATATGATCCCAATTGAGAAATAATTTTCAACATACGATGGACGTCCCCTAATTATTCTCCTAATTATCTTTATATTTTATTAAAATAAATACTTTATTCTTAGGTTTTATCATGATCCATTTTAATCTTCTCCTTTTACATGGATTTACTATTTTACCCCTAGGTTATATAATTACTCAAATTAACCTTATCTTTTTATTAAATGACTATTTTACATTTTATATCTTCGAAGTTACTACTTTATCCCGAATATTTACTTAAATAACTATTTTTCCCTTATGTTTTCATATCCACTTATCCTAACCTTATTTTTTTTATTTAAATGACTATTTTACCCCTAGGTTACATAATCATTTTTAATTTCTTTACTTTGCCAAAATGACGAATTTATCCCTTATTCCTCCAAATTACTAATGTTACCCTAATTTTTTTAGGTTTAATTACTCTGTTGGTCCTTATAGTTTTGCAAAATTTTTAATTAGGTCGCTATACTTTTTTTTAATGGAGTCCTTGCACCAATTTTTTTAATTGAATCCCTACACTTTTTTTTCTTTTTATTCAAGTTCATGCACCAATTTTTTTTTTTTAGTTGGATCCTTATACAATTAAGCCAATTACTACCAAGAGGGATCTAATTAAAAAAAAAATTTGGTGCAAGGACCCAATCAAAAGAAAAAAAAGTATAGGAACCTAATTAAAAATTTCGCAAAACTATAAGAACCAACAAAGTAATTAAACTTTTTTTTATTAATGATGATTTTATTTTTTTTAGTATAAATTACCATTTTATCCCTAATCTTTTATACTTATCTTAACACTATTATATTTACAGTTTTTTTCTTAGACTTTACTAAAATAATTATTTATGTCCATAATTTTATTCTAATTATATTTTTAGCCCAAAATTTTCATATAATTATATTTTTATCCATAAGCCTTCTATGGTCATATTTTTAATCCTAATTTTTTATATTTATATTTTTTTATCCTAGTTTTTACTCTAAATTATATATTGGTCATGTTTGGTGTTTCATACATTTTTTATAGACCTAAAATTTGTATATGAATCTTTAAACTCTTTTAACCACTTTTCTTCCGGTCTTTCAACCTTTTAGCTTCTTTAAACATCACTTTACGAGTTCTTATCTTGATTTCTAACTTTCTAAGTCATAATTTAACCTTAATACCATAAATATATTTTATATTAATCTCATATGTTTTTATGATACTTTTGAGTCTTGTTAGGGTCTTTTCTTACCATTTTTCTTTCTTTTACTCTCGTATTCACCATCTTATGAATTTTTTTTTTCTTGATTTCTAACTCTTACAAAACTATATTTTAGCCCTAAGATCACTAGGGCATTCGGCCATCATACATAATCATATATATATCCATCAAAAATTCATTTTAAACATCATTAACATACTTTAATGGTTTATCAATAATTCAAGCATCATCATAATCGTACATAATCATCAACCATTATCAAAATATCAATAGAAATATTTTATTCAAGAAAAAAACTTTCTAACTTCCTAATCCTTAACTTTTTCTATTAATCTTTCTAGGTTACTTCTTTAGCCTTTATGCTTACAACAACTTCTTAAATGAAAAATAACATCATTTGGTTACTTGTAGGCCTTATGGACGAATTGACTATGAAGGAAAAGGGAGAGGCTTCTCACCCTTTGAATCTTGGAATTTGATGTCGAAGTTCCTTGAGATTCCTAAAACATATGACATGAACAATTACTATCAACAAAAACTTATTGATTTTTAAGTAATTAGGTTAAGACTTGTACCAGTTGTCATGGTTGTGACCTCTGCGTCTGGTGGATGGCTAAGACTTGTACCAATTATCATCGGGTATAATCTTCTTGCTTCCGGTGACTGTAGGTCTCTCATCAGCGTCCTCCTAGACAACCTTGGCCTTCAAAGCCAATTGAGTGATCAAGCAAGGAAAGGCGAGGTTTCCAATATAGTGAGCCCGCCCCATGTACTTCCTAAAGAGTCTTGAAAGGTACAACTGTTTATCCTCCAAAACACACCAGATCAGTACCGCCATATCTACTATGATTGCGGTCTCATGGGTACTCGACGTCACTTAATTGGAGAGGATATGATGCCATTTCCGAGCTTCTAAAGTCATGGCATTTACTGAGATAACTTTAGGAGCTGTCTTGTTTGCTCCATATATCCAGCTACTCTTAGGCTTGGCAATCACTTTCATCACCTTGTCCCAGTTGAATGTCAGCATTTTTCACTTACCCTTTGCCTTTTCATAATAATCTTTTCCACTAGTCTTAGGTGAAAAGTGGAGGATCTCCTCTAAGGCTTCCTCAGTCACCAAAATCTACTTACCCCAGAGATAAACTGCATCGAGGGCCTCCACGTAATAATTGGCGTAGAATTCACGGACCCAAGATGCATTCACCTTCACAAGTTTCCAATCCAGGAATACCCATCCCCACTGCTCAATCCTCTCATCAGTGAACTTCCTCAATTTAGCGAAAATTTGGAGTTTTATCTCAATATGCAGGCCGCGTTTCTGAAAATCGGGAAACTTTAATTTCTAGTAGCGGTTGGAGAATTTAGATAGATTAGTAGGAGGTGTTCTCTAATTTTCCTGGTCTCTCTTACTTATCATCCGCTCAATCCGTGGCTCATCCGTTGATTCAACGGTTTGCCTGGTTCTTTCCCTCTTACTTGGCCCTCTTACTTGGCCTTTTCCTTTCTTTTTTTATCAGTTATCCTGAAAAGGAAGAGAAGAAAATGAGTATGAGAAATGGAATCACAAGGCCAGAAACAGATATTATATAAACAAGCGTCATTCAGTGACATAGAAGCAACATTCTGACATAAATGCCTAAACAAGGAATAATGAATCAAATTACATGGTAGCTACAACATGTAATTCAAAACACAAATTAAACACAAAGGCAAAACCATATTCAGAAGCAATTGATCTAAGAAATAATAAGAATAATGTTCAACACGGTGAGCATAGCAAGTGCAACATCAATATGCTTTCAAGCACCAATATCACAAGATTGATACAAAAGAGTGATGTTCAAGCCTAATGTAATCGACACATCAATTGAACGCAACCAAACTTAACAGAATAGTTACATAGGATAAAAGTGTGTCAATCTTGCAAAATTAGGCAAAAGAATCCTCAAACATGTAAAATGTGCAAGTTTTGATCACTTAGATATTGAAAATAGTCACTTTAATGTATCTAAGTAAAATAAGGGAGAAACCAATATTGAAGTAAAAAATTGACCAAAAAGTCAATACAAGACTCTTCGAGGCAAGATTGCAAACAAGAATCCTCAAACATGTAAAATGTGCAAGTTTTGATCACTTAGATATTGAAAACAGTCACTTTAATGTATCTAAGTAAAATAAAAGAAAAACCAATATTGAAGAAAAAATTGACCAAAAATTCAATACAAGATTCTTCGAGGCAAGATTGCAAACATTTGCGTGCAAAGTCACATTGATATAGAATACCGTCAATAAAGACCGTGTAATACTAATTCCCAAATTCAACAATAATGACAGCAACATTCAGCAATGTTTATCAGAAATTCATCAAAACAGCAGTCCAATAAATCAGAAGCAATCAAAGCTTAAAAATCACCCAAGCATGATAATTTGCAATATCCAATTGTAAATAATTCTAGCAACAAAATTCAACAGAACAGCAAGAAAATAGTAAACCTCCACACAACCCAATAATATCGAAACTATGACAGCAACAATTCTTTAGAAAAATCATCAATCATCCACCATATATCATCAATTCCAAAATGGTTCCAAACATCTTCAGCAATAACTAAAGTAAACTAAATTATCCTAACCTAACAACATACTAATTAACGGTAACTAACAGCAAACCAATAGCAAACTAGTTTAGAATCTAGAATCAACTAATAGCAAACTAATCTAACTAAACTAATTAGTCAAAATCAAAGTAACTAACAAGGTCAAATTAACAAAAAATTAAAGGAAAACAAAAATGAAACAAAAACTGGAAGCGGAGTAGTCAAAACAGGATAGAGGAAAAAGGAGGTGGCAGCAGTGGTGGCCAACCACTAGAGGCGGCGCCGGTGGCAATTGATGCGCCGGAATAATGGAGGAAAATATGGGTGCCCTTTGTTGTAACAGCCACAATGGAGGAGGTAGGAAGATGGAATGGGACAAGAGGGATAAGAAGGTGGCTGCGGTGAAGGTGCCACAATGGCTGCGTGGGCGAACGGAGAGGGCACAGAGAGAAAAGAGGGAAAAAAAAGAAAGAAGGAGAGGGGAGATGGGATGATGGCCGGCGATGATGGTGGCTCGCTAGAGGTTGTGGTGGCTGGAGGTGGTTGATCATGGTTCAGAGTGGTGGGTTGTGGTAAGGGTTGAGGAAGAAGAACGAAGAAAGAAGGAAAGGGGTGAAGTGTTGTGCGAATTAGGACATTCGCATAAGGGAGTTCGTTTTTCAAATTTGTGCGTACGCATTTTCCATTCATACTCGTGACTGGGACAAAAATGGGAGTTTGTGTACGCATCTGCCATGCGTACGCATGAGTTGATAAGTGTTTGGCATCGATGTGTTTGCATAATATTCGCACAAAACCTTTTTCATTCAGGTAGAGCATTGTGCGTACGCACAGTATTTGCACAATGCTCGCTCAAAAGCACTTTCATTTTGTTTTGGCATTGTGCATACACGCGATACTCGCATGATTCTTGCACAAAAACACTCTCATTTTGGAAAGGTGTTCGTGCGTACGCATAATGTGATTCTTTTTTCTTTTTTTTTCTATTTTTTAAAGATAACCTAAGCTTAGAAATATTTCTTAACCTATAGTTTGGCATTCTAAAAATAAAATCCAACCCAAAATAAGCAAGATAACTAAAATTGAACAAAATAAAAAAAATAGAAAATCAAATTAAGAAAAATAAAGCAAACTCCAAATTAACAAGATTTCTAACTCCTACAACTATTTCAACTATTCAAACATGCAACTCAAAATAAAAATCCACTAAATGAAATTACTAAGAAAGAGAGCAATATTTACAAAAATGAGAAAAGAGATAAGTTTAGGAATGTGTTACCATGGTGGGGTGTCTCCCACGTAATACTTTTATTTATTGTTTCTAAGTTGGACATTTTGGTGAGCTTTTGTCATGGATGCTTGTGCTTGAATTCATCTTTGAACCTCCACCAATGCTTGAACTTCAAATGATCTCCAAAATTCTCAATTAAGTGCACTAAGCTTTGATGAAATTGCAAACAAGGTAAGAGCTCCCAAAATTGATCCTTACTATGTATTTCAGGATCCCAAACCTTCTTTCTACCCCCGTCTTCTAGTTGATTACCAAGGTTCCATCCAGGTGACAAGATGTCAGATATATCTTTTAATTGCCAAACCATCTTCCTAGATCCATTGAATCGAGCATTGCGCTAGCCTTGGAACTCCAACCTTGAGGTTTCAACCCTAGTAAGCCTTGACTTACATCGCCCACCACTAACCATCTCTCTCTTGCTCATCAATCCACAAAGAGATCTAAATTGCCCATCCATTTCTAGTAAACCGTATTCAAGTGGACCAATAAAGTTGAAGGATAAGATTTTTACCCACTCAAATGGTGTGTTAGATGGTGACTTAGCAAGAGAGATTTCCAATGGATGTGCTATGGTTGTTCCCTCTCCCTTTAACTCTTCTTTAACAACCTCCATCTCTTGACAAACTTCTTCGATTTCCATCTCTTGTTCACCGACTTCATCCAAATCATCTTCAATGCTCAAAATATGTTTCGGAGGTTGTGCACGACCCTCCTCAACTTTAATTTCAAATCCAACGGAAGAAGACTCAACTTGTTGCAAATCATGCTTCAACTCTTCTTTTTTTTCCCTTGAAGTTCGAATCTCTCTTCTACTCCACATTCTTCAATTGATGTTGATTCTTCGCATTCATCTTTGAAAGTACTTAGATTATTGCAAGAGCTTGTTGAGGCCAATTGGGTTAAAGCTTCGGCTAAGGTAGCTATGATAGCGTTTTGACGCTCGATTGATTATTGCTGTTCCTTTCTCGCCTCGCTTTGTTTTTGAAGGAAGGAGCAGAGAGTATCATCCATCAACTCCTCTTTCTCCAATTGTGGCTCCAAGCTCTATTTTACACTACATTTTTCGGTTGAAACTAATTCTTCACGTCTATTAACGGGAGTACTTTGATTGCCGTGTGAGTAAAGTGAAGTTAAATGAGCTATGGTTTCTGCTAAGGAAGCCATGATAGCGATCTGCCTCTTTTGGGAGTCTTCTTGTTCTTGGAAAAAAATTGATGAAGGTTAAAAATCTTCTTCCATGGAGGGTTGTGGTGGAAAAGATGGTTGATTGTGTTGGAGGTAGCAATCATATATGGGAGGTAATTCATGAGAGTGGAAATATTGAGCTGGTATATATGGAGGTGATTGTTCAATAAGGCCATGAGAGTATTGATATTGAGATGGTGGTGGTTCTAAGTGTGGTTCATATGGCTCATATGGTCGGTGGTATGGTGGTGGATATGGATTAAGATCATATGGAGGTGTTTGGTGGTAAGATTGGGCTTGTGAGTATAGTGGTTGAAGACAATATTGAGGAGGTGGCTGATAAGCTTATGGTGGTTGAGGTTTATAAGCATAAGGACGGCCACCATACACATTGGATTGGTATGCATTATGGGGGTGGATTGTGACTATTAGTTCGGAGGAGATTGTTGCCACGAAGGTCGCCCATAAGAACGTGACTCCTCCTGCAATTGATTTCCTAATCCATAATGCGAACCATCATTGAAGTTTCTATTTCCTACAACATAGTTACAACTAAACTCAAAGTCAAAAGGGTGAGAATTCATAGAGAAAAGAGAAAATAAAATCAAAAGCTATCAAGAAACAAAGAAAAACACACCCCTAACTACTAACAAAAACAAGCAAGCAAACAAAAAGAAAACTATTCACAATATTAACATATTAACAATAACCAATAATAAGCACATATTATAATTTCCCGGTAACGGAGCCAAAAACTTGACGCCGGCCAAACATCGGTCTAGAATTTCTCAAAAAGAATCGCTTCGTTAATAGTATAGTTCCAAACCAATGAATGACCCGTGTTAAAGTTTAGAAGATTCACAAATTCAAATCAATAAAAATCGAGAATTTTAAATGCCGGGTCATCTCTCAAAAGAATTGCAGTGAGGTGTGCGCATCATTGGTTATGAGAATATGGGGTTTTAAAAGAAATTGACAAGAAATTAAATTGCAAGAAAATAAAAGAGCAAACAAGGAATTTAAATACTAAAAGGCATCTTGGCAAGGATTGAGAGTTGAGATTTTCTATCTAAGTCGTTAATCACAAACATGGTAATTATGAAGAGTTAATCCTACTTCGTCATCCTCTAACATCGGGAGAAAGTCAAATGGGCATAATTGATCTTAATTCACAAGTTCTAGCCAATTCACTAATTAGACTTAAGTGAAAAACTAACGTCAGTGGAAACAAAACCAACTACAACTCTAAATTACCAATCAATGTTGGACTTCAATGACTCAAGGTCACCTAAGACTTCAATTCCAAGCCAAAAATGTAAAATTCTACTCTAAAACTAGAAAAGACATTTTAACAAACACTTAGAATGCATAAAATGAAAACATAATAAATTGCAAGAACCAATAAAATATATGACTACCAATTGTAAGAAAACAATAATAATAATAACTCAATCAGGCAACAATAAACATGAAAATATAAAATTACATTAAAGGAAAATAAAATTCACACAAGTGTTCATAAACTAAAATTGACAAAATAAAGAAACTAATAAATAAAACTAGGCAAATTAAGATTCTAGAACATGAAAATATAAAAGAAACTACACTAAAATAAGAAATAAAACCTAAATCTAAGAAGAAACTAAACTAAAAATCCTAAATTCTAGAGAGAAGTTGGAGCTTCTCTCTCTAGAATTAACCTAAAAGATGATACTAAAACTATTCCTATTACTACTTCCTACATATTTGGTTGATCTCCCTTGAGTCTTGCCTTCAAATGCATCAGAAATAAGTTGGATTGGGCCAGAATTGGGCTTGAAATCGTAAGTCACATGCCATTTTAAGTGAGGTACGAGATTGGGATGATGCATATGCATCTACCATATGTACGCGCAGATTGTGAATAATGCGTACGCATGACCCATGCATACGCACAACTATGAAAATCTCAAATCTTCATTTCTTCATGAATTCTCCACTTTTACATGATTTTTCTCCATTTCTTCAAGCTATTCTTACTTTATAAACCTTAAATCACTCAAACAAACATATCAAGACATCGAATAAAATAACAATAAATTAAATTTAGTAATTTCTAAGAATAAAAACATGTTTTTCACAGTTAATCATAATTACGAGAAATTCACAAAACTATGCATTTTTAATGAATAAGTACAAGATAATTTAATAAACTCTCTCTACGTTTTTTTATCCAAAATTCATTATAAAATATAGGTTTATCAATAAAATTCTTGACAAAACATTGAGTGGAAGTAATTAAGAAGACCGTTTGCTTTAAGTTTAATTAAATGTCTAGTTAAATGTATGCTCACTTTATTAACTGTATTGTAGGTAAAGAGTTAGCTAGTCTGAGAACTATGTATCGAGGTAGAAGCTACAAAAACAATCCAGCTAAACCTTGGAAATTCAAGCCAAATTTGCAAAGAAACGTTGTTGATCAAGCACAAAAACAAGCTAACTTAATGTATGTGTAACTATTTCTCTTATTTCATTGCGTTGAATGTTCAACCTTTTACTTATTTAGCTATGGAGAGCTTTAAAAGGAATTTTTTTATCACCATATCCTTTTATGTACTATGCAAAATGTTCATCCTTTTTCCTCTTCTACACAGAATAAGAGAGAAAAGTTCCACGAATCAAGGTCAACAGTAGGGCTTCTTCTATTAGTCATTTCCTATTTGAAAATGACTCTTTTCTACTTACCAAAGCATCTTCCTCTCATTATGCTAATTTGGTGGAGTAAAGTTCCAAATTTTTTTTTGTTGTAACACACCACAAATTGTGAAACCAACATGAAAACTACATGAGCATACATAATATTAGATCTCATGATGATTAGTTTTATTTGCCGTTCACAAATCTTTGTTAAGTTAGAAACAAGGGGAACGACAAACTCCAAAGCTGAAACATCGTTTTAATTTTTTATCACTGAATCAAACCCCAACTTCAGATGGTGTATAGCAGCATTCACCTGAACAATGCATGATTTATCAAGTAGAAATAACTATTGTTAGAAGGTTTTTTTACCCCTAAAAAAATGTACAGAGAATACTTGGCTTTAACTTATTGATGACATTACCTCTCAATACAGTCATGCTGAACGAGATGTTGCTCTTCATATTTCCCTATAAAAAAAAAAGACTAGACTGAACTCGTTAAGCATGGAGCCATAAGAAAGCTTGACGTTACTTCATTAAGATCATGTAACGTACGATTAATGAATCTAATAAGATTGATTTCTCATACATTGATGGTTGTGCTAGGCTTCCCTCACTTCAAGCTAAAGTCACTTCTATCAAAATTAGACCAAGCATCACTTTTCTAGTCATGGTATATTAACAATGGTTCTATTTGTTAGCTATTTTTTTTGGAAAACTATGCAGTTTCCAAACAGCAATCTAAATATATTACTATGTCTATCCAATCCTATCATTTGGCAGTGATTTCTTGAAACGTCCTGTTATAATAGGAACCCAACATTCCTGGTATGTCAACTTTATCATAATGTTTGTTTGTTTGTTTTTTTTTTTTGAATTAAAGGGAGCTCAACACAACATGGTGGAGCAATGAAAAGGTGCTATAAAGATCATAAATATTCTAGATACCAATCAACCCCTAGTCATCTTCGGTAAAGCCATCAATAACAAAAGAACTCCCCACTAATCCATTCCTCAGCATACTCAAATGACTTGTTTATAATTGCTAGCACACTTGAGGCATGATTTCGGAACAGCCTGCCATTCTTTTCTAACCAGATTGTCCAGACAACAGCAAAGAACCCAATGAACCACCTCTTTCTATCAACCTTCCTTGCTAATGAGTTCGTCCAGCTTTCAAAGTGCTCATTTAGAGTACTTGACAAGCACCACCTCCTTCCAAAGGCAAGTAGTCAAGCACACCACACCTGCCATGTGATCTCACAACCAAGAAACAGATGAAAGGCAATTTCCTCAGACTTACAACATAGCACACACAAAGTGTCATTCTGATCAATAACACGTAGTCTACCTAGTCGGTCCTTAATATTCACCCTTCCAATCAAAACAAACCAGGACAAGAGCTCAATCCTCGAGGGGACGAACCATTTCCATACAGCACTCGTGAAGCTATAGCTTGTGACTTCCTCCAGTAGAACTTCCGCATGCAGCGCCTAGGCAAAGGACTTAGTTGAATAAACACCTGTTTTATCAAATTTTCACACCACACTATTCTCTATCTCAATTATGGGCTTGACTGTCTGTAAGGTCTCATGAAGTTGGTTTACTAAATCCAACTCCTATTGGAACAACTGCCTCCTCCACTGGAAGCTCCAAATCCAGTCTAACGCATCCCAAAACCCACAATCCCCTACAACTGAACCGTTAAGGTTTGAAACCGAGTAGAGCCTAGGAAACATATCTTTCAATACCCCATTAGGTAGGCAGTTATCCACCCAAAACCGGATTGTTCTGCCATTCCCGAGGTCCATCGATAACCCGCCAATCATCTTTTCTCTCAACCGCGGTTCGCGGATTTGTAACTGACATATATCCTTCCAAGGACCCCCTCTTTTGGGGACAGGCTGGTCTCGCAACATCACAGCAGGATCCATGTGGGTACAAGAGCAAACCACTTTCTTCCATAAGGGACAGTCTTCCTTTGAGAACCTTCACCACCACTTAAACAGCAATGCTATATTTCGAATAACTGCATCACCAACTCCCAATCCACCTGCCTTCTTTGGAGCCATTACTACTTCCCACTTCACGAGTGGTAATCTTTGCCTCCCCTCCTCTGTGCTCCACAAGAACTGGCGTTGTAGTGAAATTAATTTCTCTGTCACTGTCTTTGACATCTTGTACAAGCTGAGGTAGTAAATAGGCACGCTACTAAAAACCGACTTAATGAGTACCAGCTTGCCCGCTTTGTTGAGGGTCTTAACTTTTCACAAACTCAGCTTTTCTTCCACCTTGTCAGTCACTGGTTTTCATGTCTTAACCAGTTTCGGATTTGCTCCTAGGAGAATGCCCAGATATCTGATTGGTAATGATGCCTCCGTACAACCCAATAATAGACACATTCTACGGATCCATAGACTATCACAATTGACCTGAATGTTGTTGGACTTCTAAAAATTGATGTTCAATCCAGACATCAGTTCAAAGCACCAGAGCAGTCACTGATAATTTCTGATGGTCTCCTCATCAGGTGGGCAGAAGAGAATAGTATCATCCGTAAATTGCAAGTGAGACAGCTCAATGTTATCCTTACCAACCAGTAGTAGAGATATATGGCCGTTCCTGACCGCCTCTCCAATCATCCTATGAAGAACATCAACAACTAGAACAAACAGGAATGGAGATAGCGGGTCTCCTTGTCGCAAACCCCTTTCCATTTTGAACGGCTTCGAAAGTGAGCCATTGACAAGTACCATAATGTTTGTATTCTGGGAAATTTGTCCTTAACAATTTCCCTCCTTCAGACTGGAAATGCAAGAGAGTTGTTAAGGAACATTATTTGAAGCAGTGTTCAAGTACCAGTACGCCCTAGTTGTAACATCCACATTATCATCATCATTTTCATTCCCATGGGCTGTAACAATGTCAATGTTTTTCGTGCTCAACATAACTATGCCGCTTGACTCTCAACTTACAATCCACTACCTTCATTCTGAGATCATTTTGATTCTTTGAAGTGTTACCCTTAGAAGGAAAAGTTAACCGGGAAAACACACTGACCCTCTTTTCAGGTTGTCAAAATACAAACCCTTGGCTGACGGTTCACAATGATTACTTCCTGGTTTGGACTGAAAGCCAATTGCATCTGACAAGGAAATAGAAGCCAAGGACGAGTTATCTAATCCAGAGCATGGACTTCCATCTGAAGAAGTGACTAAATCATCCATTTTTTCTGGTTACATCCTTCATCACTCAGATTAGACACAAGTGGTAATTGAGGCACAGGGATGGTAGACAATTTTTTGTCAACAAATATACCTAACTCTGTCTGTTCTGTACATTCACCAACATCAAACCCCTCTTCTTCAGGCTCAGCAAAATCTGGTAAACACAAGGGTATATATTCTTCAGTGTCTTCTGCAGAAAATTGAAGTTTTGTTTCTTTGATTGCATGGCAACCAGCTCATGTGATTCACTACAAGCAGCAGTGAAATCCTTAGGTACAACTAAATGATGGAAACCAGGATTTTCAGGATCATAGCCATCATCAGAATGGGTGATTTCAGATTTTCCACAAGCAATAGATGCCAAAAATGTTTCCACTTGTAGCTCTAAAATATCTGAACTGCCATGATTTTTGTCAAGCTTCCTTCTGAAGATTTCAACCTCCGCAAACTTCCCTTTCTTCCCACATCTTTTATAGACTTGTAACCCTGTTTTTGTTCTTCCCTTTTTTTTTTTTTTTTTTGGACTTCAAGCTTTCTTGAACTGAACAAATGCAGAAGGCTTTCAATCTAGCATCAAAATAATAAGAATCATAAAACTATACATCATCTGGACACAAACAATCAACAAGAAATGGATACAAAGGCACCAAATCCTTAAACGTTGTAAGAAACAAATATGGCACGAGTGTAAGTTTCAAGATTTATAATATCTTTAGATATTCATTAATGTTAAATCATCAATTTTCACTACTTTGGACATTCTTTATATGTCATATGTCAATGCTTATCATTTTAAGCTCCATCATGAAAAAATTGCAGGCCACCTACCAATACATAACATAATTAGTGACTTCCTTTCATTTTATTAATGTTTAGTTAGAGGGACCATTTGAATATTAACTTCATTCCCTTCTCCACCATTGTTGTTATCCCATTTATAATAAAAAAGAAGACTAGAAATAGATCAAGTAGGTTATTGGAGAGGATTTTCCAATTAGTTTGCCCATCAGAATAGAAAAATTTGTCCAAGTTGAGTAACCCACTTGCTCTTGTGTAGTTGTGTGAGCCATGTCCAAAGTGTGTCCAAGCATAATAAATAAATAGTTGAACATATACATATGCATGCCCTATGTGTGTCAAACATATGGACACACCACTACCATTCTTGTCACAATGCTTTGTAGCAGGCTATCCTACACAGATGGATAAACACAATAACTTCTCACTCTAGTATATCAAGGAACATGAAGCATAAATGTCAACCAAAACTTGTAAACAAGCACACCTGCTCCTTAGTGAGACCAAAGTTGAATTTGTGGGGACCAAAGTAGTTATCTCGAATGGCACCATAAAACTCATCTTCAGATAAAGGATCACAGTGCCATATTATTTTGAATTTAACCTGGTTAATATAAAGAATAGAATCCCGAATTAAACAGATCAGCGTAAGAATTTTCTTAAAGTGATCACTGATCTTTAAATCGACAGAAACAACAAAAGAACATCTGAACTGGAAAAAAAACAAATGAAATAGGAACATATAAATTGGCACCTGCGCAGGGAATAACCTTCCTGTTGAAACATATGCCTGTGGAAAAATGTTCTGCCACTATCTGATGTTGCTTCAAAAATCTCATAAAGTTTTCTTTCTTCAAATTCAAAAAGAAACAAAGGCATTCCTTCCTTTACGTGTCGAACAAAATCAGAGTAACCAACAGGTAGCCCAAACAATCTCTTCTCAAAACATTCTTGCAAAGCACTTCTATTAGACATGAAGATTGCACCAAACTCAGGAAAACCTCCCAGCACCTTGTTTCTTTTGTTCAATTTCCTCGACCTCATGTCTGCCCATACATAGAAAACCGCTAAAGGTGATTCAAACCACAACAAAAATCCACAAGCCTTACTACCTAGCATTCCATACTAACAGAAAACAAATTCCATAATACGCATATTACATGCTTCTTTTGATATTTCTAAACTAGACTCAAATAAATTAATCTTGAACCTAGTAATTAGTGAATCACATTCATAATCACATTACAGCTAAATTTATAAGCACACGAGTCATGAACCATTAAGTAAACAAGTGGCTCTTGTAATTCTAAACTAATAACACACACTTCATTCCCTAAAAGAAAAGAAAAATGCTGCACAATGCTATGTCTATCAAAACCGAAATCAGTGCCCAATTCTCAGCAACGAAGCAACATTTCTCGCAGACACTTGCCTTTTTAGAATCACTTTCTAATAAAAAGAAAATGAAAAATCTAGATCAATCTCCTTTCATACATTTCATCCGATTCTGAAGTCGCAAATGATAAATGGAAACTTTCGCTGCGAAGAGTATATACCTTTAACTTTTAACTTTTAAGTCGCTAAATTGGAAGATCTTATGACATTAAATTAATTTTGATTTTAAAATCAATTAAGATGGGAATAAATGGTTTATTTAGATGAGTTTTTAAAACAATATATATATTTTTTGAATAAAAAAGTACAGTGTATTAATACTATCTGTCAATTTATTGTTAATAATAATTAATTATAAAGAGACACATGTTTTAAAAAATATATTTAAGAGACATATCTATAAAAATACTTTCATTAAATACATCCATAAAAAAGACATTTTTATTAGACATCTATAAAGAGTTAAAGATATTTCTATTAAATACATTTATAAATAAAAATTGGCAAAATTTGGTAGAAGTTGGTAAAATTTTTATTGGTTATGTAGCGGAATTGTTTTTAAATTTTATAAAAAAATAAAAATAATTTGATATTTAATATTTTTGTATAAATTTATTTATTTATTAATTTTATTTAACTTAAGTACACATTCAAACATTTTAATATCTAGTCCAATCAAGCAAGTCCAAATTCAATAAAAATCACTTTCATTACATTCATGTACACGCGTTTCAATAACGCTTTTGTTTCTTTGTCTTTGTTTTCGTCTTGTGTCTTCGCGTTCTTCCTTCTTCTTCTTCTTCGCTTTTTCCTCCTTTATCTTTGCATTCCTTCTTCGTGTTATTTCTCCTTTTTCTTTGCCTTCTTCCTTCTTCTTTTTCACATTTCTTTTTCTTCTTCACGTGTTTTCTTTCAATCGTCATTTTTTTATTGTTGCTGCGTTTTTTTCTTTCTTTTAATTGGGATTTATTTGATCCAGAAATGAATCAAAATTGGTTCAGATTTAGTGAATACTTAGCAGTAGTATCAAGTGAACCTAACTCAATTCACAAATAAACTGAATTTGGTTTATATTTGAACAAAAAGTGACAAACATTCAATCAGCAAGAAAAACACATTTCAGTTCATTTTTGCATGCAAATGAACTCAATTAAACTAAGAGATGATCCAAATTTCTTAAGGAATAACGGATTTGGTAAATACTTAAAAGTAGTATCAAGTGAATTTAACTCAATTCACAAATGAATCGAATTCGATTTAGATTTGAACAAACAGTTAAAAAATTACTTAAAAATTAAAAATTTTGTCAATACTTATCAGCAGCATCAAGTAAACCTCAATTAACACACATATGAACTGAAATAAACTAAAAAATGAACCAAAATTATTTAATGATGGTATCAGAGAAAATCATAACTAATAAAGATGTTAGTAAAATGTTAGTGTTATTGGTGATGACGATAACGAAAAAGAAAAAGAAAAAGACGTAACATGGACATATTTACAACAACCAAAATATAGCACTCATGACGCTAGTTCCCCGGCAACGACGCCACAATTTGAGAAGAAGAAAGACGAGGAAAGGAGAAGGAGTTAGAGAAGGAAACATGTAAGAAGAAAGAGAAGGAGAAAGATGTGCGTAATTTAAAAAGTTGTTATATCAACTTAGTTAAACTTGATTAAGTATTTTGCTTGGACGTAGAATTTTATTCTTTTTATTAACTTAATAACACTAAGTGCTTGTTTAGGCACAATTATCTTGATAAAAAAAGATCTTTTTTTTTATTTTTTAGTGTATTTGACAAATTTATAATAGTAAAAGTAAAAACGCTAGAAAAATAAAAAATATATTTTTTGAGAAGCTGTAATTTACATCTTTTTTCTAAAGACTTTTTAAAAAAAATATTTTTTATATAATAAATAAAAAAATACTTTTATATTGTTATACCCAAACATAATTGATAAATAAAAAAATCTTTTTACATGAAATATCCAAATATAAAATTACTTTTATTTTTTATAAGATTTTTTAAAAAATGATAACTAAAAAAAGATCTTTTATTGTAAACTCACCCAAACAAATCCTAAAAGAACACAAAATATTTCATACCGAAGTTTCTCAATAATTCTTCGAGAACGTAGCTCAAGAAAACCTAAAGAAATTTTCCAAAAATAAAAAAAAATGATAGCAATAAAATTAAAAGAATTAAAAATTTATTTTTCAAATAATCAGATATTTTGAAAGCAGAATTGGAGAAGCTAAATTTTCTTTTATTATTATTTTTTTCTTGTGGATTTCCGTGGGAATCATACCACAAAACAATCATAGAAAGTGGCAATGTGCAATCCCACATTTGCTCCCAACCCCGGTGCCTTACTCCAGCTGTCAGGGATGAACACGGGTCGGTTTGGTTTGGGTTCAAAGTAAAATTAGAACTGAACCGATCAAAAAGTAATTGGTTCAGATTTACTTTTTTTATGTTTGTACTCGAACCAAACTAAACCAATTAAAAGTAGATTGGTTCGATTTGGATAGCGGATACCCAATGACTTTGAACTTCATAAAAAAAATAAATTGACAAATTTTATGTTAAAATTTTAACAAATACAATAAACATATAACATTAACAAAAATAATGCAAATATATTAAACACCAAATACATTAAAAACTAAACTCATCAAAATTCAAACATATTAATAGTGTCATAGTGAATAATCTTGTCTAATGAAAATATAAAAGTGCAATAGAAATATTAGAAGTTAAATACAAAAGTCTAGTGAATAATCTTTGAAAACAGCTAAAACCAAAATATAGTAAAATCTAAACATTAGAAGCTCAATACAAAAGTACAATAGAAATATTTGTCTAGTTTTCAAAGTCTTCACTCTATAATCCTTCACTCCATCAACCAAGCATATTCAAGAGAGGAGTTGTGACCTTCAAAAAATCAGCTTATAATTAGCTAATGTCAATATATAAAATTGATTAATTAAAAATAATTCAACAAATAAATAATTAGTGAAAAATATTAACCTCAAATTATTGTAAACAACATCAACTCTAATGGCTTGATTAGATATTGTTAAAGCTGAAAGCTCTACATTAACAGTAATTAAATTATTATTAGAGACTCAACAATAACAACAATTACATAATAATTTAAAGAAATATAATTTAAAAATAGTTACCTAATTCAAGTTTTTCTTGGTCCTCAAGTTCTTGCTTTAAGTCATACATCTTCTCTTGAGTCTTCAACCAATTTTGTGAGTAAATTAGAGACTCAACAGTAGAAGGACTTAATGAGCTTCTAAATTGGTCAAGCACACGACCACTAGTACTAAATGCCGACTCAGAAGACACGGTAGAGACGGGAATAGCCAACAAATCCCTAGCCATGTGAGCAAGAGCTTAATACTTTATGGATTTCAATTTCCACCAATGCAAAATGTCAAAACCGGGAATGTTATCCTCCACATCATCTTTCATGTATCTTTCTAATTCATTCCTTTTGACCTCACCTTACTTTTTTCTTTTAACCCTCATTCTAAACTCATCTTCAAAGCCATCTTCCTCCTCAATTACATTTTCACCACCAACCCCATGATCATGAGAGGCAATGCTAGAATTAAAACTACCAGAAGAACTAACATCTGGAAGGGAATACATTATGGAGTAATACTCAAACAATTTATGAATGATATCCTTCAATTTTTTCAACATATCTTTGGCTTGATTCAACCCATACACCCGATTAAGACAAAATTCAACATACTCATACTTGTAACGAGGATCAAGAAAAACAGCCACAAAGAGAAAGTAATTTATCCCATCACCCTCCTAATATTTGTCTAGTTTCACTTTCATTTGTGTCGCCATCTTTTGTAAACCAACATCATTACTCTTTCTCCACTTATTCAAAATTTTTTGTATGTCACACAACTTATTGAAAAAATTATTACATGTAACATTCAAAGAACCAGAAAAGGTAAGAGTTGCATCATAAAATATTTTCAAGAACTTCACAAACACACGTGCCCTTGTCCAATCATTAGCATCATGAGGTCCTCCTTTAGACTCAAGTGCCAAAAAATAAAATGAGTCTTGATAACTAAGCCGACTAAAAGCCGATTCAAACTTCTCAGCAGCCTTTAGCATCAAATAGGTAGAGTTCCACCTAGTAAGCACATCTAACACTACACTAGCTTTAGAAGTTATATTAGCCTCTCGAACACACCTCTTAAAAGCTTGCATCCTAATAGGAGATGACCTAACAAACTTGCATGCAATTCTGATTTTAGTTATTGAGCTATCAATCTCTTTCATACCATCACCGACAATTAGATTTAATATGTGAGCACAACATCTCATATGCTTGAACTCCCCATTTAATAATGTTGACCCATTTCAATCACCCATGCCTCTAAGTAAATACGAAATTGCAACACCATTAGCACTAGCATTGTCAACAGTTACACAACATATCCTTCTAATACCCCACTCTTGCAAGCACTGTTCTAAGGCTCTCCCTATAGTTTCACCCTTATGATGAGTAATCAAACCAAAATTCAAAATTTTTTTATGCAATGTCCAAGACTCATCAATATAATGCGCAGTCACACACATATAATTCAAATTCTGAATTGAGGTCCAGGTATCGGTAGTAAGGAAAACCATTTGACGATTTTCAGATAACAATGTTCTCAACTTCTCTTTCTCATATCTAAACAAAGCCATACAATTTCTAGCAACTATCCAACGGGACTTAAACCTAGGTTGGGCTTTACTCATAAATTGTCTAAAGCCTTGAGCCTCAACAAATTTAAAAGGAAGTTCATCAACAATTATCATATTTGCAAGAGCAAGACGAGTTTCCTCTTGATTAAAATCAACAAGCGCTTTTCAGCTAGCTTCATAGTGACTGCATTAGGGTCATCCTCAAATTGGCTCTCAAGTGCAATAGTTTTCTGCCCCTTTTCAGCTTACTTTTGAGGGTTTTTAGTGCAAATTCTTAAATGTTTATGCAAGTTTGTTGTACCAAGACTAGAACTATTGCATGCATATTTTTTTTACAATAGTTGCAGCAAGCTTCATTAGGAGAACTTTTAGTAAAATGCGCCTAAACACTACTAGGTGTTCTACTGGATTTACGTTTTACCTCTTTTGGAGGCTCGCCAGTAGTTCCAGCAGCGTCGGTTTGTGTTTCTGATGAAGGATTTGAGGCAGGCAACGCTGGGGGAGCCGAACTTTGCGATGTTCCACTAGAAAGACCATCGTTCTCAGCAGCGGGAGTGGCTGCACTTGGAGAAGAGGTACTTCCAACAACTGATTCACTTTTAGGGTTAGTTTTCCCAATTTTTTTTGAATCTGCAAAATACATAAAATAAGAGAAGTCATGTATTTGTTACTAACTAATTAGTACAATTGAAAGACCTTACTGCAGAGTATTTATTAACATTGCAAGCAATATTTATTACAGACACCGGTTTAAATTAATCAAATCAACTCAATTAACAAGATAAAATCACATATTAGTGAAATTGCATGATAGATAAAAAAAATAAATACATATACAAATAGGAATACAAATATCAAAATAATTGCACTCTAATATCACTTGCTACATCCTTAATGTCACCTGGCCTTCAGCGTAATGTTTTATGTTTGGTTTCAACTTCAAACTCTAAGGGGGCTTCTAGTTTTTAGTGAACATCAATTATCAAACTCTAAGGTTTGGTCTCTGTTATAAAGATCATAATTTGACAGCACCTAACTCCTTCTGATGGATACTACTTTGATCCTATATCTTATGATTCAATACAAAATTCAAAATCTATATATATTATAGACACCGGTTTAAATTAATCAAATCAACTCAATTAATAAGATAAAATCACAAATTAGTGAAATTTCATGATAGATAAAAAAAAGAATAAATACATATACAAATAGGAACACAAATATCATAATAATTGCACTCTAATATCACTTGCTACATCTTTAATGTCACCTTGCTTCAGCGTAATGTTTTATGTTTGGTTTCAACTTCAAACTCTAAGGGGACTTCTAGTTTTTAGTGAACATCAATTATCAAACTCTAAGGGCTTGGTCTCTGTTATAAAGATAATAATTTGACAGCACCTAACTCTTTCTGATGGATACTACTTTGCTCCTATATCTTATGATTCAATACAAAATTCAAAATCTAGATATATTACAAACACCGGTTTAAATTAATCAAATCAACTCAATTAACAAGATAAAATCACATATTAGTGAAATTGCATAATAGATAAAAAAAGAATAAATACATATACAAATAGGAATACAAATATCATAATAATTGCACTCTAATGTCACTTACTACATCCTTAATGTCAGCTTGCCTTCAGCATAATGTTTTATGTTTGGTTTCAACTTCAAACTCTAAGGAGGCTTCTAGTTTTTAGTAAACATCAATTATCAAACTCTAAGGGTTTGGTCTCTGTTATAAAGATCATAATTTGACAGCACCTAACTCCTTCTGATGGATACCATGAATTATAACAGTAACTGCATAGCAATTAGCATAATATTTTTGAAGTTAAAAATCAAAATTAGCTTATAGAAGATCTTTAGTTCAAAATCAAATCTAGCTTTTACATAAGAGCAAGATTCTATTAATATTTGAAAAATTGAACAGAATGATTGTTTCAGAGTGATCAAGATTGCTTTATTCAACAACAACTAAGAATGTATAATTTCAAAAATTGAACAAAAAATAAAATAATTAACAGTTTAATATATAACATTCCCCAAAAATTATAGACTAACCTGAATCAGTGACCGGAGAAGATGACGTTGGAGTCCGGAGAAAGCTGGCTGCTGGAGAGGGAACGGCTGACTAAAGACGAAGCTGGCTGCTGAAGAGGGAACCGCAAACAACGATGCTGACAGAGATACCGACTGAGACCCAACGACCAAGAGAAATTAGGTTGCTGCATCGCTGCCGCTACGAGGAAGATGATACACCAGATGGTCCCACGGACGAGGTGGAGAAAATGATGCGCCTGACGCCTAATGGAGAAGACGATGAAGATCAGAGAAGCTGGTTGCGTGATAGGAGGAAGCTCTGCGCCTCTGCCTCTGCTAGGGTCTCGCCATGGTTTGGTTGCGCCGTTAGTTACAATGAGAGAGTATTAGGGTTATCACTTATCAGGTTATGTTACATATATATATATATATTATTTAATTAATTATGTTCGGGTATACGGGTTGGTTCGGGTTCTGCGCTTCCAAAACCAATACCCGAACCAATCATCAGCAAATGTTATCGGTTTAGTTCGGGTTGAACCTGATTACCATCGGTTCCTAAACCAATTTAATTGGTTCGGTTCGAGTCCGAGTGGGTAATTGGGTACCCGCTACCCGTGCTCACCCCTACCAGCTGTCCAGCATTTCCTTAGGTGGCTACATGCTGCTTCTCGTTTTTTTTAAGGTGGTATAGTATCCAAAATATTCAGAAAAAAGTAGATTATATTTTTGTTCTTTTTAAGT
>NC_029777.3:31056865-31057149 GCF_000817695.3 Arachis duranensis
AGAGCCGAACAAAAGGTTGAAAATAAAAATAATCGCAATAAAACTGTTAAAAGATTTTGTTAAATAAGATTAGTATTCTTGGTCTGAATAAATATTATCCAATTAAAAATCTATTATAAAATTTTTAGTTTAACTTTTTACTTTTAAAAATAATTTATAAAAATTAATTTTTAAAAATAATTTTTTAAAAGTTGTAATATTTATGTTGAGTAAATTAAACTAAAAATAATTTTTAATAAGTATATTTGATAAAATAATTTCTAAAATATAAAATATTATAATAA
>NC_029777.3:31058557-31068884 GCF_000817695.3 Arachis duranensis
ATAGTTGATAAACCACTATTTTATGGTTTATATTGTGTTTAATTGAGTGGTTTTTATCAAATTCTTGCCCACTTATTCATATGATTTGCATGATATTACAATTCCTTCCCAAATTTATTCTATGATTGAAAACTTGCTTCCTAAAAATTTTTTAATTGTATATTTTTATTATCCTTTATACCATTCGATGCCGTGATCCGTGTGTTAAGTGTTTCAGACTTCATAGGCCAGAAATGGCTTAGAGAATGGAGAGAAAGCTTGCAAAAATAGAAGGAAGAAAAGAAATTAAGGAGATGACCAGCGAGAAGTGACGCGGACGCATGACTCACGCGACCGCACGCAATAGAGGAAATTGCAGTGACGCGCTCGCGTGCTGGACGCGTACGCGTGGAGAGAAAAATCGCTGAATGACGCGTACGCGTGACCAACGCGTACGCGTGACATGCGCGATCTGCAGAAATTCCAGAATACGCTGAAGACGATTTTGGGCCACGTTTTGACCTAGATTTCGGCCCAGAAACACAGATTAAAGTCAGGGAATATGCAGAGACTCAAGATATCTGATCATACACACAATTTTAGGTTTAGATGTAGTTTTTAGAAAGATAGGTTCTCTCCTCTCTCTTAGGATTAGGATTAGGATTTCTATTAGGAATAGGATTTCAGCTTCTTCAATCACAGGTTCAATGTTCCTTTTATTTATTTTATCAATTTAGTTTATGAACTCTTTATGTTTAGATTGGTTTTCTTAACTAATGCAATTTGAGGTATTTTTAGATATATGATTTTAATTTAGCTTTCTACATTCTTGGCTTTGGTTGATTAATTGGTAACTCTTGAGTTGTCAAACTCATCGTAATTGATAATTGATATCTTTGCTGATTGATTTAGATTCCTATAACTCTAGTCTTTTCTCAGGAGTTGACTAGGACTTTAGGTGTTAAATTGATTTATCCACTTGACTTACTTTCATAGTTAGAGGTTGACTTAGTGAGAGCAAAAATATAACTTTAATCACCATTGATAAGGATAACTAGGATAGGACTTCCAGTTTTCATACCTTGTCAAGAGTTTTTCTTTGCTATTGATTTAATTTCCTGCAATCTATTTTTCTCATTCAACCTTTCAAAAACCCAAAAATACTGTTTTCATAACCAATAATAAATCATACTTCCCTGCAATTCCTTGAAAAGATGACCCGATGTTTAAATATTTCAGTTATAAATTTTATTGGGTTTTGTTACTTGTGACAACCAAACTTTTGTACGAAAGGATTTTTTGTTGGTTTAGAAACTATACTTACAACGCGATTATATTTATGAATTTCTTTACCGATAGAAATTCGATCGTCAGTTGACGAAATGAAAGGCTGCAGACCCATCACCCAATGGATGAGACCAAGTGATTCCTATGGCGATGGCCTCACCACCATGGATCTTTGTCACTTGTGCTAGTAACAGAGGCAGCTCCTCTATGAGACAAGTGTAATCAACAGTTGGGATGAGTTCTTTGACAGACTGATCATTAAGTGAGAAGTCTCCAAGTTCAACCACTGATTTTGTTGATTCAGCTTTAAGCTACACAGCTCCCTTTGCTTTATAATTTAGTTCCAACTGGCTACCTTTAGTCCATGTCAACCTGCCAGCTAACAGATAGCAATGAACCAAAATCTCTCTAAGGGGCTCTCTCATTCTCTCAACAATGGGCATTGACATCTATTCCAGACCCGGGCTCTGGGTCTCCCAAGCGGTCAAATAATAGCAACTCAATCTCCTGGGTTCAGGCCTTTTCGCATCCAAACTGGCCAATCCGAAATCTCTAACTAACATTCACTTTTTTTATCTTAGGCAACAAAAAAAGATAACATAACAACATAAACTATTGAGAAAATCTAGGGGCCAGCACTTTTATTAAAATCTGGTTAGCACTTAACCAACAAAAGAAAAATGAATAATTCTACACTATTAGATGTAATCTTACACCATTAAAAATACTATTGATGGCTAATTAATGGCTAAAATTCACAAAAACTGCTGGTCCCCCTAGCATTCCTCTAAACTATTTATAGTAGCTAGAGGCTCCCTTAGGTACATTACACATTCCTAACCCTCACCTATGTCTCTAAGATCCATTCTGACTTGAGTGTCAGAGTGTCTTTGCAAGTACCACCCCTGCCGCTCCAGAGATCCGATCTCATCACCACCTCGACCAGCGAGTCACTGATCCATCTCACAACTTGTTCCAGCGAACTCCTTTACATTGGCACTGTCTATGGGAACTTGTTGAGTCTTGACGACATGACGGAAGAATTCAAGGAGAGATCCTCCAGCCACCATCGTAACCTACCAAACCCGACCCACGAACCACGGAACAACGCTGGCCCGCCAACCCGCAGGAGGATAATCAATGCTATGCAAGTCCAACCAACTGATAGACAGTAGCCATCAAAAAACAGTCGCCGATCCGACGAGTCTTGAGTAGTTGACGGCCTAGGAGAAAAGGGAATTCAAATAATCTAAGAACTCTACTAGAGGGTATAAACCCTAGAAGTCTAGGTCACTTCCAAAGAGCACTACCAACTAAAACATGCAAGCCAAGCCACCTCTAGAAGCTTTTTCCGACAGGAAGCTAGGAACGAGGGATCGCCCACCGGTCATTACGGTAGACATCAGGCTCACAGTATTTTTCGGGAGCCCGAACGCCACTATGGCAGTGATGAAAGGACATACCAAGATTCCAAGCACAGAAGGAGTGAACATGTGATAATGGGAGCCACCCCGTTCACCAAAAAAATCCCAAGGGCCAAGTTATCAAAATGTTTCGACAAAGCCAACTGACGTGAAGTACGATATGGGATGAAGGACCTGCAGGAACACCTAATGGCCATCAAAGCTAGAATGAACTTAGAAGGGGCTTCTGATGCCGTGTGGTGTAGGGCCTTCCTGGTAATCCTAACTGGCCCTGCCATCAAATGGTTCAACGCCCTCCCGAATGGCTCGATAGCCAGTTTTAACGACGTCTCTAGAAAAATTCATGGGACAATTTACTACCAGGATCACAAAGGCAAAACACCCAATTGGCCTACTTGGAATCACACAACGGCAAGACGAGCCTAAGAGAAAGTATTTCGACAGGTTTAACGACGAGTGCCTAACGGTCAACGAACTCACAGATTCCGTGGCCAGCCTTTGTCTAACCAATGGACTCATGAATGAAAACTTCTACAAGCACCTCTGGTGGACGAAATTGTGATTCATACTTAAATTGTTGTTCGAAATTGATTCCCTGGTAATGGCCCCAAAAACTTGGTGGTCAAAACCATGGTCCATACATAATTTCACAACTTCGTACAAGTAACCAGCAAGTGCACTGAGTCGTCCAAGTAATAAACCTTACGTGAGTAAGGGTCGATCCCACGGAGATTGTTGGTATGAAGCAAGCTATGGTCATCTTGTAGATCTCAGTTAGGCAGATAATAATTGGTTATGGAGTTTTCGAATAATAATAATAAATAAACAGAAAATAAAGATAGAAATACTTATGTAAATCATCGGTGGGAATTTCAGATAGGCGTATGAAGATGCTGTGCTCCTTCTGAATCTCTGCTTTCCTACTGCCTTCATCCAATCCCTCTTATTCCTTTCCATGGCAAGCTGTATGTAGGGCATCACCGTTGTCAATGGCTACATCCCATCCTCTCAGTGAAAAAGGTCCAAATGCTCTGTCACAGCACGACTAATCATCTGTCGGTTCTCGATCATGCCAGAATAGAATCCATTGATTCTTTTACGTTTGTCATCACGCCCAACAATCGCGAGTTTGAAGCTCGTCACAGTCATTCAATCCCTGAATCCTACTCGAAATACCACAGACAAGGTTTAGACTTTTCCGGATTCTCATGAATGCCGCCATCAATCTAGCTTATACCACGAAGATTCTGATTAAAGAATCCAAGAGATATATGCCCGGCCTAAGGTAGAACGGAAGTGGTTGTCAGTCACGTGTTCATAGGTGAGAATGATGATGAGTGTCATGGATCATCACATTCGTCATGGTGAATTACAACGAATATCTTAGAATAAGAATAATTGGAATTAAATAGAAAATAGTAGTAAATGCATAAAAACTCGAGGTACAGCAGAGCTTCACACCCTTAATCTATAGTGTGTAGAAACTCCACTATTGAAAATACATAAGTGATGGTGGTCCAGGCATGGCCGAATGGCCAGCCCCCAAAACGTGATCACAGGATCAAAATACAATCCAGGATGTCTAATACAATAATAAAATGTCCTATTTATACTATACTAGCTACTAGGGTTTACAGAAGTAAGTAATTGATGTAGAAATCCACTTCTGGGGCCCATTTGGTGTGTGCTTGGGCTGAGCTTGAGCTTTACACATGCAGAGGCTTCTTTTGGAGTTGAACGCTGGTAGATAAAATTGTGATCATCAACAATGGCTCCAAAGATTTGGTGCTCTCAAATGTGAATCTCACTTTGTCACAACTCCACACAACTAACCAGCAAGTGTACTGGGTCGTCCAAGTAATACCTTACGTGAATAAGGATCGATCCCACAGAGATTGTTGGTATGAAGCAGGCTATGGTCATCTTGTAAATCACAGTCAGGCGGATTTAACTGAATTAAGAGATTATTGGTTTAAATAAAGATAATAAAATAAACAGAAAATAAAGAAAATGTTACTCATGTAATTCAATGGTGGGAATTTCAGATAGGTGTATGGAGGTGCTGTGTTCCTTCTGAATCTCTGCTTTCCTACTTCTTCCTTCTAGTTTTTCATCATTCCTTTCTATGGCAAGCTGTATGTAGGGCATCACTGTTGTCAATGGCTACATCCCATCCTCTCAGTGAAAATGGTCCAAATGCTCTGTCACAGCACGGCTAATCATCTGTCGGTTCTCAATCAGGTTGGAATAGAATCCAGTGATTCTTTTGCGTCTGTCACTAACGCCCAGCCTTTAGGAGTTTGAAGCTCGTCACAGTCATCCAATCACGGAATCCTACTCGGAATACCACAGACAAGGTTAGACTTTCTGGATTCCCATGAATGCCGCCATCAATTCTAGCTTATACCACGAAGATTCTGATCAATGAATTCAAGAGATATGCGCCCGGCCTAAGGTAGAACGGAAGTGGTTGTCAGTCACGTGCGTTCATAGGTGAGAATGATGATGAGTGTCACGGATCATCACATTCATCAAGTTGAAGTGCAACGAATATCTTAGAACAGGAATAATTCGAATTGGATAGAAGATAGTAGTAATTGCATTAAAACTTGAGGTATAGCAGAGCTCCACACCCTTAATCTATGGTGTGTAGAAACTCCACCGTTGAAAATACATGAGTGAAAGGTCCAGGCATGGCCGAATGGCCAGCCCCCATATCTAAGAACTAAACGTCCCAAAGATTGAATAATACAATCAAAGATGCCTAATACAATAGTAAAACGTCCTATTTATACTAGACTAGCTACTAGGGTTTACAGAAGTGAGTAATTGATGCATAAATCTACTTCTGGGGCCCACTTGATGTGTGCTTGGGCTGAGCTTGATCTATCCAAGAGCTGAGGCTTCTCTTGGAGTTGAACGCCAAGTTGTAACGTGTTTTGGGCGTTCAACTCTGGTTCGTGACGTGTTTCTGGCGTTTGACTCCATAATGCCGCATAGAACTGGCGTTGAGCGCCAGTTTACATTGTCTAATCACGAATAAAGTATGGACTATTATATATTGCTGGAAAGCTCTAGATGTCTAATTTCCAACGCCGTTGAGAGCACACCATTTGGAGTTCTGTAGCTCCAGAAAATCTATTTCGAGTGTAGGGAGGTCAGATTCCAACAGCATCAGTAGTCCTTTGTCAGTCTCCTATCAGTGTTTTGCTCAGGTCCCTCAATTTCAGCCAGAAAATACCTAAAATCACAGAAAAACACACAAACTCATAGTAAAGTCTAGAAATGTGAATTTAGCATAAAAACTAACGAAAACATCCTTAAAAGTAACTAGATCATACTAAAAACTACCTAAAAACAATGCCAAAAAGCGTATAAATTATCCGCTCATCACAACACCAAACTTAAATTGTTGCTTGTCCTCAAGCAACTGAAGATCAATTAGGATAAAAAGAAGAGAATATACTATAAATCCCAAAGTATCAATGAATATTAATTCTAAGTAGATGAGCGGGACTTGTAGCTTTTTGCTTCTGAACAATTTTGGCATCTCACTTTTTTCTTTGAAGTTTAGAATGATTGGCCTCTATAGGAACTTAGAATTTCAGATAGTGTTATTGATTCTCCTAGTTAAGTTTGTTGATTCTTGAACACAGCTACTTTTATGAGTCTTGGCCGTGGCCCTAAGCATTTTGTTTTCCAGTATTACCACCGGATACATAAATGCTACAGACACATGACTGGGTGAACCTTTTTAGATTATGACTCAGCTTTGCTAAAGTCCCCAGTTAGCGGTGTCCAGAGCTCTTAAGCACACTCTTTTTGCTTTGGATCACGACTTTAACCACTCAGTATCAAGCTTTTCACTTGGACCTGCATGCCACAAGCACATGGTTAGGGACAGCTTGATTTAGCCGCTTAGGCCTGGATTTAATTTCCTTGGGCCCTCCTATTCATTGATGCTCAAAACCTTGGATCCTTTTTACCCTTGCCTTTTGGTTTTAAGGGCTATTGGCTTTTTCTACTTGCTTTTTCTTTTTCTTTCTATTTTTTTTGCCATTTTTTTCGCAAGCTTTTGCTTTTTCGCTGCTTTTTCTTGCTTCAAGAATCAATTTCATGATTTTTCAGATTGTCAATAACATTTTTCTTTGTTCATCATTCTTTCAAGAGCCAACAATTTTAACATTCATAAACAACAAGAAAAAATATGCACTGTTCAAGCATTCATTCAGAAAACAAAAAGTATTGTCACCATATCAATATAATTAAACTAAATTCAAGGATAAATTCGAAAATCATGTTCTTCTTGTTCTTTTGAATTAGAAATATTTTTCTTTTAAGAGAGTTGAAGGATTCATGGAATTTATTTATAACTTTAAGACATAGTTACTAAACACTAATGATCATGAAGTAGAGACACATATATAGATGACATAATAAGCATAAAAACCAAAAAACAGAAAAAAATAAGAACAAGGAATGAATCCACCTTAGTGACGGTGGCGCTTTCTTCTTGAAGAACCAATGATGTCCTTGAGTTCTTCTATGTCTCTTCCTTGCCTTTGTTGCTCCTCCCTCATTGCTCTTTGATCTTCTCTAATTTCATGGAGAATGATGGAGTGCTCTTGATATTCCATCCTTAATTGATCCACATTGTAACTCAAATCTTCTAAGGAAGTGTTGAGTTGTTCCCAATAGTTGTTGGGAGGAAAGTGCATTAACTTCAGATCGGTTGCTAGTGGGGATGATGGAGCGTTGAATGAACTCCAACCATCCTCTAGCCATAGGCTTGAGGTCCAGTCTTCTTAGTTGAACCGGCTTGCCTTTGGAGTCTCTTTTCCATTGAGCTCCTTCCACACATATGTCCATAAGGACTTGGTCCAACCTTTGATTAAAGTTGACCCTTCTAGTGTAGGGGCGTGCATCTCCTTGCATCATGGGTAAGTTGAACGCCAACCTCACATTTTTCGGACAAAAATCTAATATTTCCCCCGAACCATTGTAAGATAATTCTTTGGGTTCGGGTTCTTACTTTGATCATGGTTCCTAGTGATCCATGCATTGGCATAGAACTCTTGAACCATTAAGATTCTGACTTGTTGAATGGGGTTGGTTAGAACTTCCCAACCTCTTCTTTGGATCTGATGTCGGATCTCCGAATACTCATTTTTCTTGAGCTTGAAAGGGAACTCAGGGATCACCTTCTTCTTGGTCACAACATCATAGAAGTAGTCTTGATGGGCTTTGGAGATGAATATTTCCATCTCCCATGACTCGGAGGTGGAAGCTTTTGTCTTCCCTTTCCCTTTTCTAGAGGTTTCTCCGACCTTAGGTGCCATTAATGGTAATGGAAAAACAAAAAGCTTATGATTTTACCACACTAAACTTAAAATATTGCTCGCCCTCGAGCAAGAGAAGAAAGGAAAGAAGAAGAAGAAGAGAAAATATAGAGGAGAGTGAGGGGGAGGTGTATTCGGTCAAGGTATAGAAGAGGGGGTTGTGTTGTGTGAAAATGAAGTAGAATGGAGGGGTTTATATAGGGAAGGGAGAGAGGGTAGGTTCGGCCATTTAGGGTGGGTTTGGGTGGGAAAGATTTTTGAATTTTGAAGGTAGGTGGGGTTTATGGGGAAGAGTGGATGGATATGAGTGGTGAAGGGGGTAATTGGAAAGAGAGATTGAGGTGATTGGTGAAGGGTTTTTGGGAAAGTGTGTTATAGGATTAATTAGGAGGTAAGGTGGGAATATGTTAGATGGGGATCCTGTGGGGTCCACAGATCCTGAGATGATCCTGTGGGGTCCACAGATCCTGAGGTGTCAAGAATTTATATCCCTGCACTAATTAGGCATGTAAAATGCCTTTGCATGCAATTCTGGCGTTTAGACGCCGAAGTGATGCTCATTCTAGGCGTTTAACGCCCATGTGTAGCGTGTTTCTGGCGTTGAACGCCAGTTCCATGCTTGTTACTGGCATTTAGCGCTAGCTTTTCTCAGGGCATATTCCTGGCATTCAAATGCCAGGATGTTGCTTGTTTCTTGCGTTCAATGCCGGATACATGCTCTGTTCTGGTGTTGAACGCCAGCCAGATGCTCCTTACTGGCGTTTAAACGCCAGTAAGTCCTTCCTCCAGGGTGTGATTTTTCTTCTGCTATTTTTGATTATGTCTTTAATTTTAGTATTTTTTCGTGACTCCACATGATCATGAACCTAATAAAACATAAAAGAACAATGAAAATAAAATAAAATTAGATAAATAAAAATTGGGTTACCTCCCAACAAGCGCTCTTTTAGTGTCACTAGCTTGACAGTGGGCTCTCTTGGAGCTACAAAGGTGATCAGGTCAATGTTATGGACTCCCAACACCAAACTTAGAGTTTGGATATAGGGATTCAACACTAAACTTAGAGTTTGGTTGTGGCCTCCCAACATCAAACTTAGAGTTTGATTGTAGGGGCTCTGTTTGACTCTGTACTGAGAGAAGCTTTGCATGCTTACTCGCCCTTGTTACAGAAGGATAGCCGTGTGCCTTAAACACAAGGTAGTCCCCATTCAATTGAAGGACTAATTCTCCTCTGTTAACGTCTATCACAGCTTCTGCTGTGGCTAGGAAAGGTCTTCCAAGGATGATGCATTCATCCTCCTCCTTCCTAGTGTCTAAGATTATGAAATCAGTAGAAATGTAAAGGCCTTTAACCTTTACCAACACGTCCTCTACTAATCCATAAGCTTGTCTTACTGACTTGTCTGCCAATTGTAATGAGAATAAGGCAGGCTGTACCTCAATGATCCCCAGCTTCTCCATTACAGAGAGTGGCATAAGATTTATGCCTGCCCCTAGGTCACACAGAGCTTTTTCAAAGGTCATGGTGCCTTTGGTACAGGGTATTAAGAATTTCCTAGGATCTTGTTTCTTTTGAGGTAGAGTTTGCTGAACCCATGTATCAAGTTCACTAATGAGCAAGGGAGGTTTACCTTCCCAAGTCTCATTACCAAATAACTTGGCATTCAGCTTCATGATGGCTCCTAGATATTGAGCAACTTGCTCTCCGGTTACATCTTCATCCTCTTCAGAGGAAGAATTATCTTCAGAGCTCATGAATGGCAGAAGGAGATTTAATGGAATCTCTATGGTCTCTATATGAGCCTCAGATTCCTTTGGATCCTCAATAGGGAACTCCTTCTTATTTGAGAGACGTCCCAGGAGGTCTTCCTCACTAGGATTTTCGTCCTTCTCCTCCCTTGTGCATTCGGCCATATTGATTACATCAATGGCCTTGCACTCTCCTTTTGGATTTTCTTCTGTATTACTTGGGAGAATACTGGGAGGAGTTTCAGTGACTTTCTTACTCAGCTGGCCCACTTGTGCCTCCAAATTTCTGATGGAGGACCTTGTTTCACTCATGAAACTTAAGGCGGCCTTAGACATATCAGAGACTAAATTTGCTAAATTAGAGGGGCTCTGCTCAGAATTCTCTGTCTGTTGCTGAGAAGATGATGGAAAAGGCTTGTTATTGCTTAGCCTGTTTCTTCCACCATTATTAAAGCCTTGTTGAGGCTTTTGTTGATACTTCCATGAGAAATTTGGATGATTTCTCCATGATGAATTATAGGTGTTTCCATAAGGTTCACCCATGTAATT
>NC_029777.3:31068982-31069365 GCF_000817695.3 Arachis duranensis
TGTTGGATGCATTTTGCCATCCATTCAAACTTTGAGAAATCATGTTGACTTGCTGAGTCAACACTTTGTTCTGAGCCAATATGGCATTCAGAGCATCAATTTCAAGAACTCCCTTCCTCTGAGGCGCCACATTATTCACGGAATTCCTCTCAGAAGTGTACATGAATTGGTTATTTACAACCATGTCAATAAGTTGTTGAGCTTCTACAGGTGTTTTCTTTAAGTGAATGGATCCACCTGCAGAATGGTCCAATGACATTTTGGAAAACTCAGATAGACCATAATAGAATATATCTAATATAGTCCATTCTGAAAACATGTCAGAAGGACACTTTTTGGTCATCTGCTTGTATCTTTCCCAAGCTTCATAGAGGGATTTACCA
>NC_029777.3:31069493-31069783 GCF_000817695.3 Arachis duranensis
CCCAAGAGTCCAGGCTATCTTTAGGTTGTGAGTCCAACCATGTTCTAGCTGTGTCTCTTACAACAAAAGGGAAAAGCATGAACCTGTAGACTTCAAGATCTACTCCATTTGTCTTGACAGTCTCACAAATCTGCAAGAACTCAGTTAAAAACTGATAAGGATCTTCAGATGGAAGTCCATAAAACTTGCAGTTCTGTTGCATCAAAGCAACTAATTGAGGTTTCAACTCAAAATTGTTTGCTCCAATGGCAGGAATTGAGATGCTTCTTCCATCAAACTTGGATGTTGGT
>NC_029777.3:31069903-31071985 GCF_000817695.3 Arachis duranensis
AGAAAGGTTGCCTCTGGATTGTTGTAATTTAGCTTCTCTTAGTTTCCTCTTCAGAGTCCTTTCAAGTTCTGGATCAGCTTTAACAAAGATGCCTTTTTCCTTATTCATGCTCATATGAAAGAGAAGAGAAAAAGAAAATAGAAGAGGAATCCTCTATATCTAGACAAAGAGGATCCTTATTATTAGTAGAAGAAGAAAGGAATAAGAGTGGAGAAGAACCCAAACACAAGGGTGAGGATAGAGGCAGGGATTGGAGATGAAGAAAGGTGAAGAGAAGTGTTAGTAAATAAATAAATAAATAGAAGAAGAGAAGAGAGGGAGAATTCGAAAATAATTTAAAAAAAAAATAGTTAATGATTTTCGAAAATTAAAGATAAGATATAATTAAAATTAAAATTTAAAACAATTAAAAAGAATTTTTGAAAAAGAGATGAGATATTTTCGAAAATTAAAGAGGGAAAAGTAGTTAGGTGATTTTGAAAAAGATAAGAAACAAACAAAAAGTCAAATAGTTAGGGCTTGTTTGGGTGAGCTTCTAAGAAAAGATCTTTTTTCGAGTTATCTTTTTTTAAAAGATCTTATAGAGAAGTAAAAAGTAATTTTATGTTTGGATATATCATGTAAAAAGGTCTTTTTATCTATCAATTATGTTTGGGTATAACAATATAAAAGTATTTTTTTGTTTATTTATTACATGAAAAACATCTTTTTTTAAGGAAAAAAGATCTTTTAAAAAAAGATGTAAATTACAGCTTCTCAAAAAAGATCTTTTTTTGATTTTACTAGTGCTTTTACTTTTACTACTAGAAATTTGCCAAACACGTTAAAAAATAAAAAAAGATATTTTTCATTGAAAAAAGATATTTTTTTAACAAAATAATGGCGCCCAAACATGCACTTAGTTGAAAAAGATATTAAAATCAAATTTGAGAAGATAAGAAAATAAGAAGTTAGATAAGATATTTTGAAATCAAATTTTTTTTTTGAAAAAGATATGATAAAAAGATAGGATTGAAAAAGATTTAATTTTTGAAATTAAAATTAATTACTTAACTAACAAGAAACTAAAAGATATGGTTCTAGAATTTAAAGATTGAACCTTTCTTAACAAGAAAGTAACAAACTTCAAATTTTTGAATCAATCATATTAATTGTTAGCATAATTTCAAAAATTAAGATAAAATTAAGAAAAAGATTTTTTTGAAAAACATTTTAAAGAATTTTCGAAAATTAATAAGAAAAATGAAAAAGATTTAATTTTTGAAAAAGTTTTAAAAAGATTAGATTTTTTTTAAATTGAAAATTTGACTTGACTTGTAAGAAACAACTAATTTTAAAAATTTTTGACCAAGTCAACTCAAATTTTCGAAAATTTGGAGAGAAATAAGGAAAAGATATTTTTTGATTTTTAAATTTTTAATGATGAGAGAGAAAAACACAATTATGACCCAAAACATGAAAATTTTGGATCAAAACCAATTATGTATGCAAGAACACTATGAATGTTAAGATGAACACCAAGAACACTTTGAAGATCATGATGAACATCAAGAACATATTTTTGAAAAATTTTTGATGTAAAGAAAACATGCAAGACACCAAACTTAGAATTCTTTAATGCATGGACACTATGAATGCAAAAAAATGCATATGAAAAACAACATACAACACAAAACAAGAAAACATCAAGATCAAACAAGAAGACTTGTCAAGAACAACTTGAAGATCATGAAGAACACCATGAATGCATGAATTTTCAAAAAATGCAAGAAAAATTTTTAAAGCATGCAATTGACACTAAACTTAAAAATTGACTCAAGACTCAAACAAGAAACCCAAAATATTTTTGGTTTTTATGATTTTATGATTTTTTTTGTATTTTTATTATTTTTTTCGAAAATTATATTTTTGAAAACCGAAAATAAAGAAAAAATTTTTGAAAGATTTTTGAAAACTTTTTTGAAAGGAAAATAAAAAGAAAATTACCTAATCTGAGCAACAAGATGAACCGTCAGATGTCCATACTCGAACAATCCCCGGCAACGGCGCCAAAAACTTGGTGGACGAAATTGTGATCATCAA
>NC_029777.3:31072103-31075380 GCF_000817695.3 Arachis duranensis
CAATCCTTCTTACTCCTTTCCATGGCAAGTTGTATGTAGGGCATCACCGTTGTCAATGGCTACATCCCATCCTCTCAGTGAAAATGGTCCAAATGCTCTGTCACAGCACGACTAATCATCTGTCGGTTCTCAATCAGGTTGGAATAGAATCCAGTGATTCTTTTGCGTCTGTCACTAACGCCCAACCTTCAGGAGTTTGAAGCTCATCACAGTCCTTCAATCCCGGAATCCTACTCGGAATACCACAGACAAGGTTAGAATTTTCGGATTTCCATGAATGCCGCCATCAATTCTAGCTTATACCACGAAGATTCTGATCAAGGAATCCAAGAGATATGCGCCCGGCCTAAGGTAGAACGGAAGTGGTTGTCAGTCACGCGCGTTCAAAGGTGAGAATGATGATGAGTGTCACGGATCATCACATTCATCAAGTTGAAGTGCAACGAATATCTTAGAATAGGAATAAATCGAATTGGATAGAAGATAGTAGTAATTGAATTAAAACTTGAGGTACAGCAGAGCTCCACACCCTTAATCTATGGTGTGTTAAAACTCCACCGTTGAAAATACATGAGTGAAAGGTCCAGGCATGGCCGAATGGCCAGCCCCCAGATCTAAGAACTAAATGTCCCAAAGATTGAATAATACAATCAAAGATGTCTAATACAATAGTAAAACGTCCTATTTATACTAGACTAGCTACTAGGGTTTACAGAAGTGAGTAATTGATGCATAAATCTACTTCTGGGGCTCACTTGATGTGTGCTTGGGCTGAGCTTGATCTATCCACGAGCTGAGACTTCTCTTGGAGTTGAACGCCAAGTTGTAACGTGTTTTGGGCGTTCAACTCTGGTTCGTGACGTGTTTCTGGCGTTTGACTCCAGAATGCAGCATGGAACTTGCGTTGAGCACCAGTTTACATTGTCTAATAATGAATAAAGTATAAACTATTATATATTGCTGGAAAGCTCTAAATGTCTACTTTCCAACGCCATTGAGAACGTGTCATTTGGAGTTCTGTAGCTCTGGAAAATCCATTTCGAGTGTAGGGAGGTCAGATTCCAACAACATCAGCAGTCCTTTGTCAGCCTCCTATCAGAGTTTTGCTCAGGTCCCTCAATTTCAGCCAGAAAATACCTGAAATCACAGAAAAACACACAAACTCATAGTAAAGTCCAGAAATGTGAATTTAGCATAAAAACTAATGAAAACATCCCTAAAAGTAACTAGATCATACTAAAAAATACCTAAAAACAATGCCAAAAGGTGTATAAATTATCTGCTCATCAAACGCCAAATTGTAACGTGTTTTTGGTGTTCAACTCTGGTTCGTGACGTGTTTCTGGAGTTTGACTCTAGAATGCAGCATGGAACTGGCGTTGAGCGCCAGTTTACATCGTCTAATCTCGAATAAAGTATGGACTATTATATATTGCTGGAAAGCTCTGGATGTCTACTTTCCAACGCTATTGAGAGCGCACCATTTGAAGTTCTGTAGCTCCAGAAAATCTATTTCGAGTGCAGGGAGGTCAGAATCCAACAGCATCAGCAGTCCTTGTCAGCCTTTTATCAGAGTTTTGCTCAAGTCCCTCAATTTCAGCCAGAAAATACCTGAAATTATAGAAAAATACACAAACTCATAGTAAAGTCCGGAAATGTGAATTTAGCATAAAAACTAATGAAAACATCCCTAAAAGTAGCTAGATTATACTTAAAACTATCTAAAAACAATGACAAAAGGCGTATAAATTATCCGCTCATCACAACACCAAACTTAAATTGTTGCTTGTCCCCAAGCAACTGGAAATCAATTAGGATAAAAAGAAGAGAATATACTATAAATCCCAAAATATCAATGAGTATTAATTCTAATTAGATGAGCGGGACTTGTAGCTTTTTGCTTCTAAACAGTTTTGGCATCTCACTTTCTCCTTTGAAGTTTAGAATGATTGGCATCTCTAGGAACTTAGAATTTCAGATGGTGTTATTGATTCTCCTAGTTAAGTTTGTTGATTTTTGAACACAGCTACTTTTATGGGTCTTGGTCGTGGCCTTAAGCACTTTGTTTTCCAATATTACCACCAGATACATAAATGCCATAGACACATAGCTGGGTGAACCTTTTCAGATTGTGACTCAGCTTTGCTAAAGTCCCCAGTTAGAGGTATCCAGAGCTCTTAAGCACACCCTTTTTTGCTTTGGATCACGACTTTAACCATTCAGTCTCAAGCTTTCACTTGGACCTGCTTGCCACAAACACATGGTTAGGGACAACTTGATTTAGCCGCTTAGGCCTGGATTTTATTTCCTTGGGCCTTCCTATCCATTGATGCTCAAAGCCTTGGATCCTTTTTATCCTTGCCTTTTGGTTTTAAGGGCTATTGGCTTTTTCTGCTTGCTTTTTCTTTTTCTTTCTAAATTTTTTTCGCCCTTTTTTTTCGCAAGCTTTTACTTTTTCACTGCTTTTTCTTGCTTCAAGAATCAATTTTCATGATTTTTCAGATTATCAATAGCATTTTTCTTTGTTCATCATTCTTTCAAGAGCCAACAATTTTAACATTCATAAACAACAAGATAAAAAATATGCACTGTTCAAGCATTCATTCAGAAAACAAAAATTATTGTCATCACATCAATATAATTAAACTAAATTCAAGGATAATTTCAAAATTCATGTACTTCTTGTTCTTTTGAATTAGAAACATTTTCATTTAAGAGAGGTGAAGGATTTATGAAATTATTCATAGCCTTAAGACATAGTTACTACATACTAATGATCATGAAGTAGAGGCACAAAACATAAACACACATATAGCATAGAAACCGAAAAACAGAAAAAAAATTATAAGAACAAGGAATGAGTCCACCTTAGTGATGGTGGCGCTTTCTTCTTGAAGAACCAATGATGTCCTTGAGTTCTTCTATGTCTCTTCCTTGCCTTTGTTGCTCATCCCTCATTGCTCTTTGATCTTCTCTAATTTCATGGAGAATGATGGAGTGCTCTTGATGTTCAACCCTTAATTGATCCATATTGTATCTCAAATCTTCTAGAGAAGTGTTGAGTTGTTCCCAATAGTTGTTGGGAGGAAAGTGCATCCCTTGAGGTATCTCTGGGATTTCTTGGTGATGAGCTTCCTCATGCGTCTCTTGGGTTCCATGAGTGGGCTCTCTTGTTTGCTCCATCCTTTTCTTAGTTATAGGCTTGTCCTCCTCAATGGGGATGTCTCCTTCTATGATAACTCCAGCTGAGTAACATAGATGGCAAATAAGATGAGGA
>NC_029777.3:31075471-31080453 GCF_000817695.3 Arachis duranensis
GCTTCAGATTGGTTGCTAGTGGGGATGATGGAGCGTTGGATGAACTCCAACCATTCTCTAGCCACAGGCTTGAGGTCTAGTCTTCTTAATTGAACCAGCTTGCCTTTGGAGTCTCTTTTCCATTGAGCTCCTTCAACACATATGTCTATAAGGACTTGGTCCAACCTTTGATCAAAGTTGACCCTTCTTGTGTAGGGGCGTGCGTCTTATTGCATCATAGGCAAGTTGAATGCTAACCTCACATTTTTCGGACTGAAATCTAAGCTTTTCCCCCGAACCATTGTAAGATAATTCTTTGGATTCGGGTTCATACTTTGATCATGGTTGCTAGTGATCCATGCATTGGCATAGAACTCTTGAACCATTAAGATTCCGACTTGTTGCATGGGGTTGGTTAAGCGACTTGTTGAATGGGGTTGGTCAGAACTTCCCAACCTCTTCTTTGAATCTCATGTCGGATCTCTGGATACTCATTTTTCTTGAGCTTGAAAGGGACCTCAGGGATCACCTTCTTCTTGGCCACAACATCATAGAAGTGGTCTTAATGGGCTTTGGGGATGAATCTCTCCATCTCCTATGACTCGGAGGTGGAAGCTTTTGTCTTGCCTTTCCCTTTTTTAGAGGTTTCTCCGATCTCAGGTGCCATTAATGGTTATGAAAAAACAAAAAGCTATGCTTTTACCACACCAAACTTAAAATATTGCTCGCCCTCGAGCAAGAGAAGAAAGAATAGATGAAAAAGAAGAAGATATGGAGGAGAGGGAGAGAAGGTTGTGTTTCGGCCAAAGAGGAGAAGAGAGGGTTGTCTTGTGTGAAAATGAAGAAGAATGGAGGGGTATTTATAGTGGAGGGAGAAGGGTTAAGTTTCGGCCATCTTGGGTGGGTTGGGTGGGAAAGTGATTTTGAATTTTGAAGGTAGGTGGGGTTTATGGGGAAGAGTGGAAGGATGTGAGTGGTGAATGGGGGTAATTGGAAAGAGAGATTGAGGTGATTAGTGAAGGGCTTTTGGGGATGAGTGTTTATGGGGAAGAGAGGATGAATGTGAAGAAGAGGAGAGAAGGTGAGTTGAGGTAGATGGGGATCTTGTGGGGTCCACAGATCCTGGGATGATCCTGTGGGGTCTACCGATCCTGAGATGTCAAGGATTTACATCCCTGCACCAATTAGGCATGTAAAACGCCTTCGCATACAATTCTGGCATTTAAACGCCTAAGTGATGCTTATGTTGGGCGTTCAACGCCCAATTGTAGCATGTTTCTGGCGTTGAACGCTAGTTCCATGCTTGTTTCTGGCGTTCAGCGCCAGTTCTCCTCAGGGTATATTCCTGGCGTTCAAACGCCAGGATGCTGCTTGTTTCTGGTGTTCAACACCAGATCCATGCTCTGTTCTGGCGTTGAATGCCAGCCAAATGCTCCTTACTGGCGTTTGAACGCTAGTAAGTCCTTCCTCCAAGGTGTGATTTTTCTTCTACTGTTTTTGATTCTATTTTTAATTTTTGTATTTTTTTTGTGACTCCACATGATCATGAACCTAATAAAACATTAAGGAACAATGAAAATAAAATAAAATTAGATAAATAAAAATTGGGTTACCTCCCAATAAGCACTTCTTTAATGTCACTAGCTTGACAGTGGGCTCTCCTGGAGCTTCACAGGTAATCAGGTCAATATTGTAGACTCCCAACACCAAACTTAGAGTTTGATTGTGGGGGCTTTGTTTGACTCTGTATTGAGAGAAGCTTTTCATGCTTCCTCTCCATTGTTAAAGAAGAAGACCCTTGAGCCTTAAACACAAGGTAGTCCTCATTCAATTGAAGGACTAATTCTCCTCTGTTAACATCTATCATAGCTCCTGCTGTGGCTAGGAAAGGTCTTCCAAGGATGATGCATTCATCCTCCTCCTTCCTAGTGTCTAAGATTATGAAATCAGCAGGGATGTAAAGGCCTTCAACCTTTACTAACACGTCCTCTACCAATCCATAAGCTTGTCTTACTGACTTGTCTGCCAATTATAATAAGAATATGGCAGGTTGTACCTCAATGATCCCCAGCTTCTCCATTACAGATAGTGGCATTAGATTTATGCCTGACCCTAGGTCACACAGAGCCTTTTCAAAGGTCATGGTGCCTATGGTATAGGGTATTAAGAATTTACCAGGATCATGTTTCTTTTAAGGTAAATTTGCTGAACCCAAGTATCTAGTTCACCAATGAGCAATGGAGGTTCACCTTCCCAAGTCTCATTACCAAATAACTTGGCATTCAGCTTCATGATAGCTCCTAGATATTGAGCAACTTGCTCTCCAGTTACATCTTCATCCTCTTCAGAGGAAGAATAGTCTTCAGAGCTCATGAATGGCAGAAAGAGGTTTAATGGAAACTCTATGGTCTCTATATGAGCCTCAGTTTCCTTTGGGTCCTCAATAGGAAACTCCTTCTTGCTTGAGAGACGTCCCATGAGGTCTTCCTCATTGGGATTCACATCCTCTCCTTCCTCTCTAGGTTCGGCCATATTGATTATATCAATGGCCTTGCACTCTTTTTTTGGATTTTCTTCAGAATTACTTGGGAAAGTACTAGGAGGAGTTTCAGTGACTTTCTTACTCAGCTGTCCCACTTGTGCATCCAGATTTCTGATGGAGGACCTTGTTTCACTCATGAAACTTAAAGTGGCTTTGGACAGATCAGAGACTATATTTGCTAAGTTAGAGGTATTTTGCTCAGAATTTTCTGTCTGTTGCTGAGAATATGATGGAAAAGGCTTGCTATTGCTGAGCCTATTTCCTCCGCCATTATTAAAGCCTTGTTGAGGCTTTTGTTGATCATTTCATGAGAAATTTGGATGATTTCTTCATGAAGAATTATAGGTGTTTCCATAAGGTTCACTGATGAGCGGATAATTTATACGCTTTTTGGCATTGTTTTTAGGTAGTTTTTAGTAAGTTCAAGCTACTTTTAGGGATGTTTTCATTAGTTTTTATGTCAAATTCACATTTCTGGACATTACTATGAGTTTGTGTGTTTTTCTGTGATTTCAGGTAATTTCTGGCTGAAATTGAGGGACTTGAGCAAAACTCTGAAAAAGGCTGACAAAAGGACTGCTGATGCTGTTGGAATCTGACCTCCCTGCACTCGAAAAAGATTTTCTGGAGCTACAGAACTCTAATTGGCACGCTCTCAACGGCTTTGGAAAGTAGACATCCAGAGCTTTCCAGCAATATATAATAGTTCATACTTTATTCGGAAATTGATGACGTAACTTGGCGTTGAACGCCAAGTACATGCTGCTGTTTGGAGTTAAACGCCAGAAACACGTCATGATCCGGAGTTGAACGCCCAAAACACACTATAACTTGGAGTTCAACTCCAATAAAAGCCTCAGCTCGTGGATAGATCAAGCTCAGCCCAAGCATACACCAAGTGGGCCCCGAAAGTGGATTTATGCATCAATTACTTACTCATGTAAACCCTAGTAGCTAGTTTAGTATAAATAAGACTTTTTACTAGTGTATTAGTCATCTTTTGATAGTTTAATCTTTGACTGTTCTAATCTTTGATCAATCGGTCTTTTGATCATTCAGGGGGCTGGCCATTCGGCCATGCCTGAACCTTTCACTTATGTATTTTCAACAGTGGAGTTTCTGCACACCATAGATTAAGGGTGTGGAGCTCTGCTGTACCTCAAGTTTCAATACAATTACTATTACTTTCTATTCAATTCTCTTTTATTCTTATTCCAAGATATACGTTGCACAACACTATGATGAATGTGATGATCCGTGACACTCATCATCATTCTCACCTGTGAACGCGCGTGACTGACAACCACTTCCGTTCTACTCTAGGCCGGGCGCATATCTCTTAGATTCCCCAACAGAATCTTCGTGGTATAAGCTAGATAGATGGTGGCATTCATGGGGATCCGGAAAGTCTAACCTTGTCTGTGGTATTCCGAGTAGGATCCTGGGAATCCAGAAAGTTTAACCTTGTCTGTGGTATTCCGAGTAGGATTCCGGTATTGAATGACTGTGACGAGCTTCAAACTCCTGTAGGAGCGGGAACCAACCGGTGATTAGCCGTACTGTGACAGAGTGCGTGAGCATTAGTTTTCACTGCGAGGATGGGATGTAGCCATCAGCCATGGGTGATGCCTCCAGACGATTAGCCGTGCAGTGACAGCGCATAGGACCATTTTCCCGAGAGGATGAAAAGTAGCCATTGATGATGGTGATGCCCTACATACAGCTTGCCATGGAAAGGAGTAAGAAGAATTGGATGAAAGCAATAAGAAAGTAGAGATTCGAAAGAATTCTAGCATCTCCACACGCCTATCTGAAATTCCCACTATTGATCTACATAAGTATTTCTATCATTTTTTTATTTTATTTATCTTTTAATTATCTAATCCAATTACATTTGACCCTATGAATCCACTTAACTGAGATTTACAAGGTGACCATAGCTTGCTTCATACCAACAATCTCTGTGGGATCGACCCTTACTCACGTAAGGTTTATTACTTGGACGACCCAGTACACTTGCTGGTTAGTTGAACGAGATTATGGAAAGAAAGTGCTGAGTTAATATTTTTATGCACATGCTAAAGATCCATTATTGTTGATCACAATTTCTTCCACCAAGTTTTTGGCGCCGTTGCCGGGGATTGTTCGAGTGTGGACAACTGACGGTTCATCTTGTTGCTCAGATTAGGTAATTTTCTTTTCAAAAATCTTTTTCAAAATTTTTCTTTTTTTTTCGTTTCTCCAAACTTTATTTTCGAAAAAAATTTAATAAAAATCCAAAAAAAATCATAAAATCATAAAAATAAAAAAATATTTGGTGTTTCTTGTTTGAGTCTTGAGTCAATTTTTAAGTTTGGTGTCAATTGCATACTTTAAAAATTTTTTCTTGCATTTTCTTCGAAAAATTCATGCATTCATGGTGTTCTTCATGATCTTCAAGTTGTTCTTGGTAAGTCTTCTT
>NC_029777.3:31080698-31081606 GCF_000817695.3 Arachis duranensis
ATTCATAGTGTTCTTGCATGCATTAAGTGTTTTGATCCAAAATTTTCATGTTTTGGGTCATTTTTGTGTTTTTCTTTTAAAATTCAAAAATCAAAAAAATATCTTTTCCTTAATTTTCTCCAAATTTTTGAAAATTTGAGTTGACTTAGTCAAAAATTTCAAAAATTAGTTGTTTCTTACAAGTCAAGTCAAATTTTCAATTTTAAAAATCTTATCTTTTCAAAATCCTTTTCAAAAATTATATCCTTTTCATTTTTTTCTATTTTTCGAAAATTTCAAAAATCTTTTTCAAAATATTTTCAAAATCTTTTTCTTACCTTTATATCAAATTTTCGAAAATTAGCTAACAATTAATGTGATTGATTCAAAAATTTGAAGTTTGTTACTTGCTTGTTAAGAAAGGTTCAATCTTTAAGTTCTAGAATCTTATTTTGTAGTTGATGAGCGGATAATTTGTATACTTTTTGGCATTGTTTTTAGTATGATCTAGTTAGTTTCTAGTATATTTTTTATTAGATTTTAGTTAAAATTCAGTTTTCTGGACTTTACTATGAGTTTGTGTGTTTTTCTGTGATTTCAGGTATTTTCTGGCTGAAATTGAGGGACCTGAGCAAAAATCTGATTCAGAGACTAAAAAGGACTGCAGATGCTGTTGGATTCTGACCTCCCTGCACTCGAAGTGGATTTTCTGGAGCTACAGAAGCCCAATTGGCGCGCTCTCAACGGCGTTGGAAAGTAGACATCCTGGGCTTTCCAGCAATATATGATAGTCCATACTTTGCCCAAGATTTGATGGCCCAAACCGGCGTTCAAAGTCACCCTCAGGAATCCCAGCGTTAAACGCTGGAACTGGCACCCAAATGGGAGTTAAACGCCCAAACTGGCATAAAAGCTGGCGTTTAACTCCA
>NC_029777.3:31083952-31084617 GCF_000817695.3 Arachis duranensis
GTGAAGAAGGACAGACTGGCGTTTAAACGCCAGCCAGGGTACCTGGTTGGGCGTTTAACGCCCAAAAAGGTAGTGTTTTGGGCGTTAAACGCCAGAATGTGCACCATTCTGGGCGTTTAACGCCAGGATGGCTAGAAGGGAAGATTTTGTTTTCAAATCAATTTTTTTTAAGTTTTCAAAATCCTTTCAATATCAAATCTTTTTCAAATCATATCTTTTCAATCAAATCTTTTTCAAAATCAATTTCTTTCCTTTTTCAAAGATACTTGCTATCAATTAATGATTTGATTCAACATTTGAAGTATGTTACCTTTTCTGTTGAGAAAGGTTTAATGTTTGAATCATATCTTTTCTTGTTAGTCAAGTTTTTAATTTTCAAAATCAAATCTTTTTAAAATATTTTTCAAATCATATCTTCTCAATCACATTTTTTTTAACCAATCATATCTTCTTAACCACATCTTTTTCAAAATAAATTTTCAATCAAATCTTTTTGATTTCTAATTTCAAAATCTTTTTCAAAAATCACTTGATTTCTTTTCCATTTTCATTTTCGAAAATTAAGTAATGTTTTTTTAAAAAAATGTTTTCAAAATTTTTCACTTAATTTTCGAAAATTACTTCCCTCCTTCTCACATCCTTCTATTTATGGACTAACACTATCC
>NC_029777.3:31084790-31084991 GCF_000817695.3 Arachis duranensis
CTTTCATATGAGCAGGAGCAAAGACAAAAGCATTCTTGTTGAGGCTGATCCTGAACCTGAAAGGACCTTGAAGAGAAAGCTAAGAGAAGCCAAAGCATAACTCTCTCTAGAGAACCTAAACGAATTCTTCAAAGAAGAAGAACTCATGGCAGCCGAAAACAACAACAATGCCAACAATGCAAGGAAGGTGCTGGGTGACTT
>NC_029777.3:31086693-31087873 GCF_000817695.3 Arachis duranensis
CCACAGCAAGGGCTGTGATTGATGTTGATAGAGGAGAGTTGATCATTCAAGTGAATGAAGAATCCTTGGTGTTTAAGGCCCAAGGATATCCTTCTGTCATCATGGAGAGGAAGCATGAAGAGCTTCTCTCAAAACAGAGCCAAACAGAGCCCCCACAGTCAAACTCTAAGTTTGGTGTTGGGAGGCCACAACCAAACTCTAAGTTTGGTGTTGAACCCCCACATTCAAACTCTAAGTTTGGTGTTGGGAGGTTCTAACACAGTTCTGAGCATTTCTGAGGCTCCATGAGAGTCCTCTGTCAAGCTAGTGACAATAAAGAAGCGCTTGTTGGGAGGCATGAGAGTCCTCTGTCAAGCTAATGACATTAAAGAAGCGCTTGTTGGGAGGCAACCCAATGTTTTATAATTAACTATTTTCTTTTGTTATTTTATGTTTTTTTTGTTGGTTGATGATCATGAGAAGTCACAAAATCAATGAAAAGAGCAAAAACAGAATGAAAAACAGGAAGAAAAACAGCACACCCTGGAGGACGCACCTACTGGCGTTTAAACGCCAGTAAGGTTAGCTGTTGGGCGTTTAACGCCCAGTCTGGCACCATTCTGGGCGTTTAACGCCAGAAAGGGGCACCAGACTGGCGTTAAACGCCAGAAAGGGGCAAGAACCTGGCGTTAAACACCAGGAATGGGCACCAGCCCGGCGTTTAACGCCAGAAATGGCACAAAACGTGATTTTGCATGCCATTTGGTGCAGGGATGACTTTTCCTTGACACCTCAGGATCTGTGGACCCCACAGGATCCCCACCTACCCTACCACTCTCTCTCTTCTTCACCCATTCACCAATCACCTCAACCCCAAAAACCCCTCACCTAAACACCTCTTCCCCAAAAACCCTTCACCTATCAAATCCCTTCTTTCTCTTCACCACTAACATCCATCCTTCATAAAACCCCACCTACCTCACCATTCAAATTCAAACCACTTTCCCACCCAAACCCACCCTCAAATGGCCGAACATCTCTCTCCCCCTTTCCTATATAAACCCTCCTTCACTCCTTCATTTTTCACACCTTATACACTACTTCTTCTCCCCTTTGGCCGAAACACAAAGCCCTCTCCATCTCCTCCATTTCTTCTTCTTCTACTCTCTTCTTTCTTCTTTTGCTCGAGGACGAGCAAACA
>NC_029777.3:31090767-31091644 GCF_000817695.3 Arachis duranensis
AGAGCATATGCAATCGCTTTCACTGAGAGGATGGGAGGTAGCCACTGACAACGGTGAAACCCTTGCTTAAGCTTGCCATGGAAAGGAGTAAGAAGGATTGGATGAAGACAGTAGGAAAGCAGAGAGACGGAAGGGAAGGCATCTTCATGCGCTTATCTGAAGTTCCTACCAATGAATTACATAAGTATCACTATCTTTTGTGTTATTTTCGTTCATCACCATTACCATTTGAGTTTGCCTGACTAAGATTTACAAGATGACCATAGCTTGCTTCAATACTAACAATCTCCGTGGGATCGACCCTTACTCGCGTAAGGTTTATTACTTGGACGACCCAGTGCACTTGCTGGTTAGTTGTGCGAAGTTGTGTAATGCCATGGTATTGAGCCACCAAGTTTTTGGGGCTCATGACCGGGGATTATGAGAGTTGTGAAAAAGTATTGTTCACAATTTCGCGCACCAGTAGTTTCTTGTTAGTGAAGTAAGTAATTTTAAAATTTTTGAATTAAATCTTTTTATCTTTTATCTCATCTTTTTCAAAAATTTTATCTTTTTCAAAATTTGATTTCAAAATATCTTATCTAACTTCTTATCTTCTTATCTTTTCAAATTTGATTTTAATATCTTTTTCAACTAACTCTTGACTTTTTGTTTGTTTCTTATCTTTTTCAAAACCACCTAACTACTTTTCCCTCTCTAATTTTCGAAAATATCTCATCTCTTTTTCAAAAATTCTTTTTGTTTTAAATTTTAATTTTAATCTGATCTTATTTCTAATTTTCGAAAATTACTAACCCTTTTTTTTAAATTATTTTCAAATTTTCTATCTCTTCTCTCTTATTCTATTTAATTATTTAATTACTAACACTTCTCTTCA
>NC_029777.3:31091765-31092723 GCF_000817695.3 Arachis duranensis
TACTGTGACATAGAGGATTCCTCTTTCTTTTCTTGTTTTCTTCTCTTTTATATAAGCAGGAACAAAGATAAAGGCACTCTTGTTAAAATTGATCCAGAACCTGAAAGGACTCTGAAGAGAAAATTAAGAGAAGCTAAGTTACAACAATCTAAAGGTAACCTTTCAGAAACATTAGAACAAGAGAAGGAGATGGCAGCCGAAAATAATAATAATGCAAGGAGAATGCTTGGTGACTTCACAAAGTCAACATCCAAATTTGATGGAAGAAGCATCTCCATTCCTGCCATTGGAGCCAACAACTTTGAGCTGAAACCTCAGCTAGTTGCATTAATGCAACAAAACTGCAAGTTTTATGGACTTCCATCTGAAGATCCTTACTAGTTTTTAACTGAGTTCTTGCAGCATCTGAAGATCCTTACCAGTTTTTAACTGAGTTCTTGCAGATTTGCGAGACTGTAAAGACGAATGGAGTTGATCCTGAAGTCTACAGACTCATGCTTTTCCCTTTTGCTGTAAGAGACAAAGCTAGAATATGGTTGGATTCACAATTGAAGGATAGCCTGGACTCCTGGGATAAGCTGGTCACTGCCTTTTTGGATAAATTCTTTCCTCCTCAAAAGCTGAGCAAGCTGAGAGTGGATGTTCAAACCTTCAAACAAAAAGATGGTGAATCCCTCTATGAAGTTTGGGAAAGATACAAGCAGCTGACCAAAAGATGTCCATCTGACATGTTTTCAGAATGGACCATATTAGATATATTCTATTATGGCCTGTCTGAATTTTCGAAAATGTCATTGGACCATTCTGCAGGTGGATCTATTCACCTAAAGAAAATGCCTGAAGAGGCTCAAGAACTCATTGACATGGTTGCAAACAACCAATTCATGTACACTTCTGAGAGGAATTCCGTGAATAATGGGATACCTCAGAAGAAAGGAGTTCTTGAGATTGATGCTCT
>NC_029777.3:31092874-31093695 GCF_000817695.3 Arachis duranensis
GAAGAAGCTTATGATCCTGAGAACCCTGCCGTGGCAGAGGTTAATTACATGGGTGAACCTTATGGAAACACCTATAACTCATCATGGAGAAATCATCCAAATTTCTCATGGAAGGATCAACAAAAGCCTCAACAAGGCTTTAACAATGGTGGACGCAATAGCCTGAGCAATATCAAGCCTTATCCATCATCTTCTCAGCAACAGACAGAGAATTCTGAACAAAACACTTCTAATTTAGCCAATCTAGTCTCTGATCTGTCAAAGGCCACTTTAAGTTTCATGAGTGAAACAAGATCCCCCATCAGAAATCTGGAGGCACAAGTGGGCCAGCTGAGTAAGAAAGTCATTGAAACTCCTCCCAGTATTCTCCCAAGTAATACAGAAGAGAATCCAAAAGGAGAGTGCAAGGCCATTGATATAATCAATATGGCCGAATGCACAAGGGAGGAGGAGGACGAAAATCCTAGTGAGGAAGACCTCCTAGGACGTCTTTCAAGCAAGAAGGAGTTTCCTATTAAGGATCCAAAAGAATCTGAGGCTCATATAGAGACCATAGAGATTCCATTAAATCTCCTTCTGCCATTCATGAGCTCTGAAGACTATTCTTCCTCTGAAGAGGATGAAGATGTGACTGGAGAGCAAGTTGCTCAATACTTAGGAGCTATCATGAAGCTGAATGCCATGTTGTTTGGTAATGAGACTTGGGAAAGTGAACCTCCCTTGCTCATTAATGAACTAGATACCTGGACTCAGCAAACTCTACCTCAAAAGAAACAAGATCCTGACAAGTTCTTAATACCTTGTACCATAGGCACCATGAC
>NC_029777.3:31095725-31096578 GCF_000817695.3 Arachis duranensis
TCACGGTTCTCAAGAGATGCATGAGGAAGCTCATCATCAAGAAATCCCTGAGATGCCTCAAGGGATGCACTTTTCTCCCAACAACTATTGGGAACAACTCAACACTTCCCTAGAAGATTTGAGTTACAATGTGGAACAATTAAGGGTGGAACATCATGAGCACTCCCGTCATTCTCCATGAAATAAGAGAAGATCAAAGAGCAATGAGGGAGGCGCAACAAAGGCAAAGAAGGGACATAGAAGAGCTTAAGAACATTGTTGGTCCTTCAAGAAGAAGATGCCACTAAAGGTGGATTCATTCCTTGTTCTTATTTCTTTCTGTTTTTCGATTTCTATGTTATGTTTATCTATATTTTGTGTCTCTACTTCATGATCATTAATATGTAGTAACTATGTCTTAAAGCTATGAATAAATTCCATGAAATCCTTCACCTCTCTTAAATGAAAAATGTTTTAATTCAAAAGAACAAGAAGTACATGAATTTCGAAATTATCCTTGAATTTAATTTAATTATATTGATGTGGTGACAATACTTTTTGTTTTCTAAATGAATGCTTGAACAGTGCATAATTTTAATCTTGTTGTTTATGAATGTTAAAGCTGTTGGCTCTTGAAAGAACGATGAACAAAGAGAAATGTTATTGTTGATCTGAAAAATTATACAATTGATTCTTGAAGCAAGAAAAAGCAGTGAAAAACAAAAGCTTGCGAAAAAAAGTGGCGAAAAAAATAGAAAGAAAAAGAAAAAGCAAGCAGAAAAAGCCAATAGCCCTTAAAACCAAAAGCCAAGGGTAAAAAGGATCCAAGGCTTTGAGCATCAATGGATAGGAGGGCCCAAGGAAATAAAATCCA
>NC_029777.3:31097083-31101847 GCF_000817695.3 Arachis duranensis
GTTGTGTGTTTTTCTGTGATTTCAGGTAATTTCTGGATGAAATTGAGGGACTTGAGCAAAACTCTGAAAAAGGCTGACAAAAGGACTGCTGATGCTGTTGGAATCTGACCTCCCTGCACTCAAAATAGATTTTCTGGAGCTACAGAACTCTAATTGGCACGCTCTCAACGGCTTTGGAAAGTAGACATCCAGAGCTTTCCAGCAATATATAATAGTTCATACTTTATTCGGAAATTGATGACGTAACTTGGCGTTGAACGCCAAGTACATGCTGCTGTCTGGAGTTAAACGCCAGAAACACGTCATGATCCGGAGTTGAACGCCCAAAACACACTATAACTTGGAGTTCAACTCCAATAAAAGCCTCAGCTCGTGGATAGATCAAGCTCAACCCAAACATACACCAAGTGGGCCCAGAAGTGGATTTATGCATCAATTACTTACTCATGTAAACCCTAGTAGCTAGTCTAGTATAAATAGGATAAGTTACTATTGTATTAGACATCTTTTGACAGTTTAATCTTTTGACTTTTTAGTCTTTAATCATTCGGTCTTTTGATCATTTAGGGGGCTGGCCATTCGGCCATGCCTGAACCTTTCACTTATGTATTTTCAACAGTGGAGTTTCTGCACACCATAGATTAAGGGTGTGGAGTTCTGCTATACCTCAAGTTTCAATATAATTACTATTACTTTCTATTCAATTCTCTTTTATTCTTATTCCAAGATATACGTTGCACAACACTTTGATGAATGTGATGATTCGTGACACTCATCATCATTCTCACCTATGAACGTGCGTGACTGACAACCACTTTCGTTCTACTCTAGGCCGGGCGCATATCTCTTAATTTCCCCAACAGGATCTTCGTGGTATAAGCTAGATAGATGGCGGCATTCATGGGGATCCGAAAAGTCTAACCTTGTATATGGTATTCCGAGTAGGATCCCGGGAATCTGGAAAGTCTAACCTTGTCTGTGGTATTCCGAGTAGGATTCCGGTATTGAATGACTGTGACGAGCTTCAAACTCCTGAAGGCTGGGTGTGATGACAAACGCAAAAGAATCAAGGAATTCTACTCCAACTTGATTGAGAACCGACAGATGATTAGCCGTGCTATGACAGAGCATTTGGACTATTTTCACTAAGAGGATGGGATGTAGCTATCAACAAGGGTGATGCCTCCAGACGATTAGCCGTGCAGTGACAGCGCATAGGACCATTTTCCCGAGAGGATTAAAAGTAGCCATTGATGATGGTGATGCCCTACATACAGCTTGCCATGGAAAGGAGTAAGAAGAATTGGATGAAAGCAATAAGAAAGTAGAGATTCAAAATAATTCTAGCATCTCCACACGCCTATCTGAAATTCCCACTATTGATCTACATAAGTATTTCTATCCTTTTTTTATTTTATTTATCTTTTAATTATCTAATCCAATTACATTTGACCCTATGAATCCACTTAACTGAGATTTACAAGGTAACCATAGCTTGCTTCATACCAACAATCTCTGTGGGATCGACTCTTACTCACGTAAGGTATTACTTGGATGACCCAGTACACTTGCTGGTTAAGTTGAACGGAGTTGTGTCCACACATAGTTGAAAAAGCAATGAATTTTACAAAATACAATAACAAAGGAATCACAATTTCGTCCATCATTCACCCATGTAATTTACCTCTGCCATTGCAGGGTTTTCAGGATCATAAGCTTCTTCTTCAGAAGATGCCTCTTTAGTACTTTTGGATGCATTTTGCCAACCATTCAGACTTTGAGAAATCATGTTGACTTACTGAGTAAACATTTTGTTCTGAGCCAAAATGGCATTCAGAGCATCAATTTCAAGAAATCCCTTCCTTTGAGGCGTCCCATTATTTACGGAATTCCTCTCAGAAGTGTACATGAACTGGTTATTTGAAACCATGTCAATAAGTTCTTGAGCTTCTGCAGGCATTTTCTTTAGGTGAATGGATTCACCTGCAGAATGGTCCAATGACATTTTAGAGAACTCAGACAGACCATAATAGAATATATCTATCATGATCCATTCTGAAAACATGTCAGAAGGACACTTTTTGGTCATCTGCTTGTATCTTTCCCAAGCTTCATAGAGGGATTCACCATCTTTTTGCTCGAAGGTCTGGACATCCACTTTAAGCTTGCTCAGATTTTGAGGAGGAAAGAACTTAACCAAGAAGGCCGTGACCAGCTTATCCCAGGAGTCCAGTTTAGGTTGAGAGTCCAACCATGCTCTAGCTCTATCTCTTACAGCAAAAGGGAAAAGCATGAGCCTGTAGACTTCAGGATCTACTCCATTAGTCTTAACATTCTCACAGATCTGCAAGAACTCAGTTAAGAACTGGTAGGGATCTTCTGATGAAAGTCCATGAAACTTGCAGTTTTGTTGCATTAGAGCAACTAGTTGAGGTTTCAGCTCAAAATTGTTTACTCCAATGGATGGGATTGAGATGCTTCTTCCATCAAACTTGGAAGTAGGTGTAGTATAATCACCAAGCATCCTCCTTGCATTATTGTTGTTGGGTTCGGCTGCCATCTTCTTTTCTTGTTCGAAAATTTCAGCAAGGTTGTCTCTGGATTGTTGTAATTTAGCTTCTCTTAGTTTCCTCTTCAGAGTCCTTTCAGGTTTTGGATCAGCTTCAACAAGAATGCCTTTTTCCTTGTTCCTGCTCATATGAGAAAGAAGAGAACAGAAAAGGAAGAAGAATCCTCTATGTCACAGTATAGAGATTCCTTATTATTAGTAGAAGAAGAAAGAGAATAAAGAAAGGGGAATCCAAACACAAAGGTGAGGATAGGGGCAATGATTTGAGATGAAGAGAAGTGTTAGTAAATGAATGAATAAATAGAATAAGATGAGAGACAGAAGTTTTCGAAAATAATTTTGAAAAGGAGTTAATAATTTTCGAAAATTAAGATAAGAAATAAAATTAAAATTAAAATTTAAAACAATTAATTAATTAAAAAGAATTTTTGAAAAAGAGGGAGGTATTTTCAAAAATTAGAGAGAGAGAGAGAGAAGTAGTTAGGTAATTTTGAAAAAGATAAGAAACAAACAAAAAGTTAATTAGTTAGTTGAAAAAGATTTGAAAATCAAATTTGAAAAGATAAGAAGATAAGAAGTTAGAAAAGATATTTTAAAATTAAATTTTTGAAAAAGATAAAATTTTGAAAAAGATATGATAGAAAGATATGATTAAAAAGATTTATTTTTTTTAAAAGTAAAATTGATTACTTGACTAACAGGAAACTAAAAGATATGATTCTAGAATTTAAAGATTGAACCTTTCTTATCAAGAAAGTAACAAACTTCAAATTTTTAAATCAATCATATTACTTGTTAGCATAATTTTCGAAAATAAAGATAAAATTAAGAAAAAACATTTTGAAAAAAATTTTTAAATTTTCTAAAAATTAATAAGAAAAATGAAAAAGATTTGATTTTTGAAAAAGATAAGATTTTTAAAATTGAAAATTTGACTTGACTTACAAGAAATAACTAATTTTAAAAATTTTGACTAAGTCAAGTCAAATTTTCGAAATTTTGAGAGAAAAAAGGCATGATGAACATCAAGAACATGTCTTTGAAAAACTTTTGATGCAAAGAAAACATGCAAGACACCAAACTTAGAAATCTTTCATGTTTAGACATTATGAATGCAAAAATGCACATGAAAAACATCATACAACACAAAACAAGAAAACATCAAGATTAAACAAGAAGACTTACCAAGAACAACTTGAAGATCATGAAGAACACTATGAATGCATGAATTTTCGAAAAAAGCAAGAACAATATGAATATGCAATTGACACCAAACTTAAAAGTTGACTCAAACAAGAAACACAAAAAATTTTTGGTTTTTATGATTTTATGAATTTTTTGTATTTTATTTTATTTTTTTTCGAAAACATATAGGAAAAAGGAATTAATGAATTCAAAGTCCTCAATCAAAATTCTAGGAATCATACCAGGTTAGTCTAAAGCTTGATGGCCAGCCAAGCTTCAGCATACCATTTTGAAATTCTAGAATTCATTATTAAAAACTCTGAAGGATTTTTCGAAAATAGAGGGAGAAAATTTTTTTTGAAAGATTTTTGAAATTTTTTTTTTAAAATAAATGAAAAGAAAATTACTTAATCTGAGCAACAAGATGAACCGTCAGTTGTCCAAACTCGAACAATCCCCAGCAACGGCGCCAAAAAATTGGGGGACGAAATTATGATTCATACTTAAATTGTTGTTCAAAATTGATTCCCCGGTAATGGCCCCAAAAACTTGGTGCTCAAAACTATGGTCCATACATAATTTCACAACTTTGTACAACTAACTAGCAAGTGCACTGGGTCGTTCAAGTAATAAACCTTACGTGAGTAAGGGTCGATCCCACGGAGATTGTTGGTATGAAGCAAGCTATGGTCATCTTGTAGATCTCAGTTAGGCGGATAATAATTAGTTATGGAGTTTTCGAATAATGATAATAAATAAATAGAAAATAAAGATAGAAATAATTATGTAAATCATCGATGGAAATTTCAGATAGGCGTATGAAGATGCTGTGCTCCTTCTAAATCTCTGCTTTCCTACTGCCTTCATCCAATCCCTCTTACTCTTTTCCATGGCAAGAAGTATGTAGGGCATCACCGTTATCAATGGCGACATCCCATCCTCTCAGTGAAAAAGGTCCAAATGCTCTGTCACAGCACGGCTAATCATCTGTCGGTTCTCGATCATGCCGG
>NC_029777.3:31102001-31104899 GCF_000817695.3 Arachis duranensis
TTTCCGGATTCTCATGAATGCCGCCATCAATCTAGCTTATACCACGAAGATTCTGATTAAGGAATCCAAGAGATATGCGCCCGTCCTAAGGTAGAACGGAAGTGGTTGTCAGTCACGCGTTCATAGGTGAGAATGATGATGAGTGTCACGGATCATCACATTCGTCATGGTGAAGTGCAACGAATATCTTAGAATAAGAATAAGCGGAATTGAATAGAAAATAGTAGTAATTGTATTAAAACTCGAGGTACAGCAGAGCTCCACACCCTTAATCTATGGTGTGTAGAAACTCCACCGTTGAAAATACATAAGTGATGGTGGTCCAGGCATGGCCAAATGGCCAGCCCCCAAAATGTGATCACAGGATCAAAAATACAATCCAGGATGTCTAATACAATAATAAAATGTCCTATTTATACTATACTAGCTACTAGGGTTTACAGAAGTAAGTAATTGATGCAGAAATCCACTTTCGGGGCCCACTTGGCGTGTGCTTGGCCTGAACTTGAGCTTTACACGTGCAGAGGCTTCTTTTGGAGTTGAACGCTAAGTTGTAACGTGTTTTTGGCGTTCAACTCTAGTTCGTGACGTGTTTCTGGCGTTTGACTCCAGAATGCAGCATGGAACTGGCGTTGAGCGCCAGTTTACATCATCTAATCTCGAATAAAGTATGCATTATTATATATTTGCTGAAAAGCTCTGGATGTCTACTTTCCAACGTCACTGAGAGCGCGCCATTTGGAGTTCTGTAGCTCCAGAAAATTTGTTTCTAGTACAGGGAGGTCAAAATCCTACAACATCAGCAGTCCTTTGTCAGCCTTTTATCAGAGTTTTGCTCAGGTCCCTTAATTTCAGCCAGAAAATACCTGAAATCACAGAAAAACACACAAACTCATAGTAAAGTCCAGAAATATAAATTTTACATAAAAACTAATAAAAACATCCCTAAAAGTAGCTAGATCCTACTAAAAACTACCTAAAAACAAGGCCAAAATGCCAAAAAGCGTATAAATTATCCGCTCATCAACCTCACAACCAAACCGGTCTGAACCATGCATGAAATCCAGAACGTCGCAAGGGAATACATAGATGACAAAGAGGTAAGCCAAGTCGTGGCAGCCGACAGCACAGCAGTACCGTACCTCGAAGTAACCCGCCTCCCAAAAACACCCCAAAAGAGCACTCTAAATCCACCATTCCAGGTCGGCCACCCAGGGTGTGGAAGTTCATGAACTACACCCCCTATCAGCCCCCATCACGAAAATCTATCACTAGCGAGACATTCTCCCAAAGGCACGACAACTAAAAGAATGGACAGGCGGTAACAAAAGCTTATACTGCGACTATCATAGAGGATATGGACACAATATTGTTTCTGATGCATGAGCATCTCATGTACTTTTTCTGGGTGTTTCTTAGGTGAAATTGATGACTTTTTTACTTGAATGCTTGGATCTCTTGTCAATTATAGGTAAATGATAGCAAAAGAAGAGCAACGCATAAGAAAAGGAACACAACCAGGAAAGCACTCACAAGGAAGCATAGGAGAGGGCATGCAACATGCCAAAACAAAGCATTCCACATGCCCCAAGGAGCCAAAACAGAGCCTTATTGGCATGCCACACGCCAACATGTGGGCGTGGCACGCTGGGCCAAGAGCCTAGGGGATGATTGTGTGCATGGTTGACGTGCAACTCTGACCTCTTCTCACTCTAACAAGGATAACTTGAGTTAAAGAAGTTCAAATAAAGTGCTTCTAGTGACGTTAGAAAGCTAACATTCGGAGCTTTCCAAATATATAATAGTCCTTGGTGTTTGTGAAAAATAGTGGGCATGCAACACGCTAAAGGCAGAGCATGTCACATGCCCAAAAAGCGTGCTCTAAGAGGCCAAGAAATGTGGCGTTTTACACGCTAAGGTGAATGGGAGTGTGAAAATGGCATGCCTTCGAAGTGACACTCATGCGTATGCATAAAAACTAAAAATTTGAAGATTCATGAGTACGCATGCTCCATGCGTATGCACAAATGAAGATTTTTGCATTCACATGCATACGCATCCCCATGCGTAGGCATGACCCCCCGTAAATAGTTGGCATTTTGCACGCCAAAGATTATGGGCGTGCAAAGTTTACGCGCCTTCGAGGCTTCATTTTAGTGCATTTCAGTGGCATTTTACATGCCAGAGTGCATCTCTCAGGACTTGAATTTTGTGGTGGCGTTTCACACGCTGAAACAATGAAGACGTAGAGTGGGAGGACACAATGAAAATGCAAAATGGGACTTTGTAGACGAAGTCAGGAGCATAACTCACCTACAGGAGCTAGCATTGAAACAAAAGGCAAGCCTAAAATATATCCAAGGCATAATGAAGTGAAATTTCAAAGAGAGAGACCTAATCCTGCAATGCAAAGACATCGCCCCCGCCCCCCACCCTTCGAAGAAGGAAAACTCACCCCCAACTAGGAGGGGTGATGAGCGGATAATTTATACGCTTTTTGGCATTGTTTTTATATAGTTTTTAGTAAGTTTGAGCTACTTTTAGGGATGTTTTCACTAGTTTTTATGATAAATTCACATTTCTGGACTTTACTATGAGTTTGTGTGTTTTTCTGTGATTTCGGGTAAATTCTGACTGAAATTGAGGGATTTGAGCAAAACTCTGAAGAAGGCTGACAAAAGGACTGCTGATGCTGTTGGAATCTGACCTCCCACCCATATAGCCGAATCCTTCTCCCCTCACTCACCTCTATCTTCTTCTTCTTCTTCTCTTCTTTCTTTTCTTGCTCGAGGGCGAGCAATCTTTTAAGTTTGGTGTGGTAAAAGCATAGCTTTTTTGCTTTTCCATTACCATTAATGGCACCTAAGGCCAGAGAAACCTCAAAGGGAAGACAAAAGC
>NC_029777.3:31105871-31106561 GCF_000817695.3 Arachis duranensis
AAAGTGAGATGCCAAAACTGTTCAGAAGCAAAAAGCTACAAGTCCCGCGCATCTAATTAAATTAATATTCATTGATATTCAGGAATTTATAGTATATTCTCTTCTTTTTATCCTATTTGATTTTCAGTTGCTTGGGGACAAGCAACAATTTAAGTTTGGTGTTGTGATGAGCGGATAATTTATACGCTTTTTGGCATTGTTTTTATATAGTTTTTAGTCAGTTTGAGCTACTTTTAGGGATGTTTTCACTAGTTTTTATGATAAATTCACATTTCTGGACTTTACTATGAGTTTGTGTGTTTTTCTGAGATTTCAGGTAAATTCTGACTGAAATTGAGGGATTTGAGCAAAACTCTGAAGAAGGCTGACAAAAGGACTGCTGATGCTGTTGGAATCTGACCTCCCTGAACTCGAAATAGATTTTCTGGAGCTACAGAACTCCAATTGGCGCGCTCTCAACGGCGTTGGAAAGTAGACATCCAGGGCTTTCCAGAAATATATAATAGTCCATACTTTATTCGAAGAATAACGACGTAACTTGGCGTTGAACGCCAAGTACACGCTGCTGTCTGGAGTTAAACGCCAGAAAAACGTCATGATCCGGAGTCAAACGCCCAAAACACGTCATAACCTGAAGTTTGACGCCAAGAAATGCCTATACACGTGAATTCATCAAGCTCAGCCCAAGCA
>NC_029777.3:31106566-31106976 GCF_000817695.3 Arachis duranensis
AGTCTAGTATATATAGGACATTTATCTATTGTATTAGATATCTTTTGACCACTTTAAGTCTTTCATTATTCGGTCACTTGATCATGGAGAGGGCTGGCCATTCGGCCATGCCTGAACCTTTTGCTTATGTATTTTCAGCGGTGGAGTTTCTGCACACCATAGATTAAGGGTGTGGAGCTCTGCTGTACCTCAAGTATTAATGAAATTCTATTGTCTTTTACTCAAATCTCTCTTATTCTTTCCAAGATATTCATTCGTACCCAAGAACATGATGAATGTAATGAGTTCGATTACCCTCATTACCATTCTCACTTATGAACGCGCGTGATTGACAACCACTTCCGTTCTACATGCAACAGAGCTTGAATGCATATCTCTTAGATTCCCCAACAGAATCTTCGTGGTATAAG
>NC_029777.3:31108274-31109341 GCF_000817695.3 Arachis duranensis
TTATTTTTCAAAATATTTTCAAAAATCTTTTTCTTATCTTTAAATCAAAGCTTTGAAAATTAGCTAACAATTAATGTGATTGGTTCAAAAATTTGAAGTTTGTTACTTTCTTGTTAAGAAAGGTTCAATCTTTAAATTCTAGAATCTTATCTTGTAGTTTCTTGTTAGTTAAGTTTTTCTTTAAAATTTAAATCTTTTTCAAGATATCGTTTTCAAATATATCTTTTTATCTTTTATCTTATCTTTTTCAAAAATTTTATCTTTTTCAAAAATTTGATTTCAAAATATCTTATCTAACTTCTTATCTTCTTATCTTTTCAAAATTTGATTTCAAATCTTTTTCAATCAACTAACTAACTTTTTGTTTGTTTCTTATCTTTTTCAAAACCAACTAACTACCTATCCCTCTCTAATTTTCGAAAATTCTCCCTCTTTTTTTCAAAAATTCTTTTTGTTTTAAATTTTAATTTCAATTTTAATTCACCTTTGATTTTCGAAAATTACTAACCTCTTTTTCAAAAATTATTTTCGAATTCTTCTCCCTCTCTTCTCTTCTTCTATTTAATTAATTAATTACTAACACTTCTCTTCACCTCTCTTCATCCAAAAATCCGAATCCATCCTTCTTATTTCTTATACCCCTTTCTTCTTCTACTAACATAAAGGAATCTCTATACTGTGACATAGAGGATTCCTCTTTCTTTTCTTGTTCTCTTCTCTTTCATATGAGCAGGAACAGGGAAAAAGGCACTCTTGTTGAAATTGATCCAGAACCTGAAAGGACTCTGAAGAGAAAATTAAGAGAAGCTAAATTACAACAATCCAGAAACAACCTTTCAGAAATTTTCGAACAAGAGAAGATGGCAGCCGAAAATAATAATAATAATAATGCAAGGAGAATGCTTGGTGACTTCACAAAGCCAACGTCCAAGTTTGATGGAAGAAGCATCTCCATTCCTGCCATTGGAGCCAATAACTTTGAGCTTAAACATCAACTAGTTGCATTAATGCAACAAAACTGCAAGTTTTATGGACTTCCATCTGAAGATCCTTATCAGTTTTTAACT
>NC_029777.3:31112164-31112909 GCF_000817695.3 Arachis duranensis
ATTTTATTTATCTAATTTTATTTTATTTTGTTTCTTTGTTATTTTTGTGTTTTATTAGGTACATGATCATGAGGAGTCACGAAAAAATCAAAAAAAAAATTAAAAACAGAGTCAAAAACAGAAGAAAAAAATTTTTCACCCTGGAGGACGCACGGGCTGGCGTTCAACGCCTAGAAGGTGCATCTGGCCGGCGTTCAACGCCAGAACAGAGCACCATTCTGGCGCTGAACGCCCAAAACAAGCAACAACCTGGCGTTAAATGCCAGGATGGTGCGCAGAGAGGACAAACTGGCGCTGAACGCCAGGAACAAGCATGAAACTGGCGTTCAACGCCAGAAACATGCATCACATGGGCGTTGAACGCCCAGAACATGCACCAATGGGCGTTTGAACGCCAGAATGATGCATGAAGGGATTTTACATGCCTATTTGGTACAGGAATGGTATTTCTTGACACCTCAGGATCTGTGGACCTCACAGGATCCCCACCTACCTTGCCCTCTCTCTTTTCATTCATGGTCATCCCTTCTATTTTTCATTCACCACCTACATCTACCCACTCTTCCCCATACACCCCACCTACCTTTACAATTCAACTTCTCTTTCCCACCCAATCCCCCCCATATAGCCGAATCCATCTCCCCTCACTCACCTCCATTATCTTCTTCTTCTTCTTCTCTTCTTTCTTTTCTTGCTCAAGGGCGAGCAATATTTTAAGTTTGGTGTGGTAAAAGCATAGCTTTTT
>NC_029777.3:31114670-31119169 GCF_000817695.3 Arachis duranensis
TATTGTCTTTTATTCAAATCTCTCTTATTCTTATTCCAAGATATTCATTCGTACCCAAGAACATGATGAATGTAATGAGTTCGATTACCCTCATTACCATTCTCACTTATGAACGCGCGTGATTGACAACCACTTCCATTCTACATGCAACAGAGCTTGAATGCGTATCTCTTAGATTCCCCAACAGAATCTTCGTGGTATAAGCTAGATAGATGGCGGCATTTATGAGGATACTGTGACAGAGTGCGTGAGCATTAGTTTTCACTGCGAGGATGGGATGTAGCCATCAGCCATGGGTGATGCCTCCAGACGATTAGCCGTGCGACTGACAACCGCATAGGATCATTTTCCCGAGAGGATGAAAGTAGCCACAGTTGATGGTGAACCCCTATACAAAGCTTGCCATGGAAAGGAGTAAGAAGGATTGAGTAGAAGCAGTAGGAGAGCAGGCGTCCTTGGGCTCTACAGCATCTCCATCCGCTTATCTGAAATTCCCACCAATGAATCTGCATAAGCATTCTATCCTTTTTTTTATTCCATTTTATTTATTATTTATTCCAATAATCACAATTCCCCTTTTTTTCTGCCTAACTGAGATTTGCAAGGTGACCATAGCTTGCTTCATACCAACAATCTCTGTGGATTCGACCCTTACTCACGTAAGGTTTATTACTTGGACGACCCAGTACACTTGCTGGTTAGTTGAACGGAGTTGTGTCCACTCGTGCCAAAAATCCTAAGTTCCACAATTCTACAATAAATGCAAATCAAAGAATAGTGATCACAATTTCGTCCACCAAGGGGCCCTACCGAATCAAGTCTATAATTTGGAAAGGAGCCTACAAGCTAGAACAACTTAACAGGACTGACCTACGAAGGTTATGGAATGCCGCAAACCTACAACATTACTATTCCTAGGAAAGCACTACCGACTTGGTAACTTTGTAAAATTTCTTCAGTTAGTTTTTCTTTAGAGTTGCTTTTACTTCTTTTCCAGCATTATGTTCTCATTTTCTTTTTCAGGTACTCTTTCCTACCCAGCTGACAATGGGAGGTTTTAGCGAGGCCTGACGTTAAATAAAAGCTATTTTTTCTTTTAAAGTTCAAATAGTCCTACCTAAGCAAAACGGTACGAGCTATCGGCTACCTCGGGGTCCGATCACCCCCAGGCCAAAACAAACGGATATCTACAAACAAAACGGCCTACCTAGAGGCCCGACATTCAACCATAACAAAATGGCCCAGCAAGAGGCCACCAAGAGTAATTTTAGATTGCCAAAAAAATGGACTACAAACTTAAAGGAAAATTGTCTAAAAATAGTAACATGCCAAACAAACAGCTTACAAACTTAAAAATAGTCATGCCAAATAACATGGCTTACAAACTTCATAAAAAATTTCCTCTGAAATACACAATCTGGCCATCCCTCACTATCCGAAAAGCTCCCATCACGAACACATCCACTCCTAGAGCCAACACCTGCACCTACGCCTTCAATGCTTCCTCGGTTACCAAGATCGCAGCCTTGGCATAAGCCAGAAGAGTGGCATTCTATCCCTTCAGGCCTTCCGCCTTGGCCTTCGCAGTGTCTGCCACGAAACAGGCTATAGCAGCAGTGCTTTTGGCATCAGCAGCCAACTTCTGTGCCCTAGCCACCTAGGTTATCAACTCGGACTCCCGCTCTGATAAACACAGGATCTCGGCTCCCGCATCCTCGATGTCCTTGGTTGCCTTCGCCTTTGCAGCGTCAGCCGTCTCCAACTGCCCTTTAAGAATGCTCAAATCCTCCTGAGCCTGCCGGAGCTTCCGCTCCAGGCAGAAAGTTTACAAAAGCACAGGCTTGACTTTCCAAAATATAGCGGTAGACCAAAAAAGAGCACGGTACACTAACATGGCTTGACCCAAGAGATTGTAATCCTTGAAAAATTTGTCAGTGCCGGGCAGCTGGTGACAATCAATAAAACTGGGAGCATCGAAGGACCTGTCCATCACACAAGGGGTAACCACACCTGCATTATTCCCCTCACAGTTACCCCCCTCCGGCCTCTTGTATTTCCGTTCAGGCTCAAGGATTGGGATCACCTAAATATCATCATCCCCGATAATGGTGCACAAAATTGTGATCTCTAACAATAGCATTCAACTTGGTATGCGTATCTACTAACTCAGCACTTTCTTCACAACTCCGCACAACTAACCAGCAAGTGCACTGGGTCGTCCAAGTAATAAACCTTACGTGAGTAAGGGTTGATCCCACGGAGATTTTTGGTATGAAGCAAGCTATGGTCATCTTGTAGATCTGAGTTAGGTTGATTCAAATGTTTATGGAGTTTTCGAATATAAAGATAAATAAAACATAAAATAAATATAGAAATACTTATGTAAATCATTGGTGGGAATTTCAGATAAGTGTATGGAGATGCTTTATCCCTGTTGAATCTCTGCAACATACTGCTTTCTTACTTTCAATCCTTCATACTCCTTTCCATGGCAAGCTGTATGTAGGGCATCACCGTTGTCAATGGCTACTTCCCATCCTCTCAGTGAAAAAGGTCCAAATGCTCTTGTCACAGCACGACTAATCATCTGTCGGTTCTCGATCATGTCGGAATAGAATCTGTTGATTCTTTTGCATTTGTCACAACAATCGCGAGTTTGAAGCTCGTCACAGTCATTCAATACCTGAACCCTACTCGGAATACCACAGACAAGGTTTAGACTTTTCGGATTCTCAAGAATGACCGCCAAAGGGTTCTAGCTTATACCACAAAGATTCTGATTAAGGAATCCAAGAGACACACGCTCGGTCTAAGGTAGAACGGAAGTGGTTGTCAGTCACGCGTTCATAAGGATGGATGATGATGAGTATCACGGATCATCACATCCATCAGGTTGAAGTGCAACGGATATCTTAGAACAAGAATAAGCTGAATTAAAGAGAAAATAGTAGTAATTACATTAAAACTCGAGGTACAGCAGAGCTCCACACCCTTAGTCTATGGTGTGTAGAAACTCCACCGTTGAAAATACATAAGTGATCAAGATTCAGGCATGGCCAAATGGCTAGCCCCCATAAACGTGATCAAAGGATCATAAGGTAATCCAAAAATAATCCAAAGATGTCTAATACAATAGTCAAATGTCCTATTTATACTAGACTAGCTACTAGGGTTTACAGAAATAAGTAATTAATGCAGAAATCCACTTCCGGGGCCCACTTTGGTGTGTGCTTGAGCTGAGCTTGAGCTTTAAACGTGCAGAGGCTTCTTTTGGAGTTAAACGCCAAGTTGTAACATGCTTTTGGCGTTTAACTCTGGTTCGTGACGTGTTTCTGGCGTTTGACTCCAGAATGTAGCATGGAACTGGCGTTGAATGCCAGTTTACATAGTCTAATCTCGAATAAAGTATGGACTATTATATATTGCTGGAAAGCTCTGGATGTCGACTTTCCAACGTCGTTAAGAGTGCGCCATTTGGAGTTCTGTAGCTCCAGAAAATCCATTTCGAGTGTAGGGAGGTCAGAATCCAACATCATCAGCAGTCATTTGTCAGCCTTCTATCAGACTTTTGCTCAGGTCCCTCAATTTCAGCCAGAAAATACCTGAAATCATAGAAAAATAGACAAACTCATAGTAAAGTCCAGAAATATGAATTTTACATAAAAAATAATAAAAACATCCCTAAAAGTAGCTATATCCTACTAAAAACTACCTAAAAACAATGCCAAAAAGCGTATAGATTATCCGGTCATCACAATATCAAACTTAAATTGTTGCTTGTCCCCAAGCAACTTGAAAATCAAATAGGATAAAAAGAAGAGAATATACTATAAATCCCAAAATATCAATGAATATTAGTTCTAATTAGATGAGCGGAACTTGTAGCTTTTTGCTTCTGAACAGTTTTGGCATCTCATTTTATCCCTTAAAGTTTATAATGATTGGCATCTATAGGAACTCAGAGTTCAGATAGTATTGATTGATTCTCCTAGTTAAGTATGTTGATTCTTGAACACAGCTACTTTTATGAGTCTTGGCCGTGGCCCTAAGCACTTTGTGTTCCAGTATTACCAGCGGATACATAAATGCCACAGACACATGACTTGGTGAACCTTTTCAGATTGTGACTCAGCTTTGCTTAAGTCCCCAGTTAGAGGTGTCCAGAGCTCTTAAGCACACTCTTTTTGCATTGGATCACAACTTTAACCACTCAGTCTCAAGCTTTTTACTTGGACCTGCATGCCACAAGCACATGGTTAGGGATAGCTTGATTTAGCCGCTTAGGCCTGGATGTATTTCCTTGGACCCTCCTATCCATTGATGCTCAAAGCCTTGGATCCTTTTTACCCTTGCCTTTTGGTTTTAAGGGCTATTGGCTTTTTCTGCTTTCTTTTTCTTTTTCTTTCTATTTTTTTGCCAGCTTTGTTCTTCACTGCTTTTTCTTGCTTCAAGAATCAATTTTATGATTTTTCAGATCATCAATAACATTTCTCTTGTTC
>NC_029777.3:31119204-31123355 GCF_000817695.3 Arachis duranensis
GCACTGTTCAAGCATTCATTCAGAAAATAAAAAGTATTGTCACTACATCAATATAATTAAACTAATTTCAAGGATGAATTCGAAATTCATGTACTTCTTGTTCTTTTAAATTAGAAACATTTTTCATTTAAGAGGGGTGAAGGATTCATGGAATTATTCATAGCCTTAAGACATAGTTACTAGACACTAATGATCATGTAATAAAGACATAAACATAGATAAATATGAAGCTTAAAAACCGAAAAACAGAGAAATAAGAACAAGGAATGAGTCCACCTTAGTGATGGTAGCGCCTTCTTCTTAAAGGACCAATGATGTCCTTGAGCTCTTCTATGTCTCTTCCTTGCCTTTGTTGCTCCTCCCTCATTGCTCTTTGATCTTCTCTAATCTCATGGAGAATGATGGAGTGCTCTTGATGTTCCACCCTTAGTTGGTCTATGTTATAACTCAAGTCTTCTAGAGAAGTGTTGAGTTGTTCCCAATAGTTATTTGGAGGAAAATGCATCCTTGAGGCATCTCAGGGATTTCTTGGTGATGACTTCATGAACTTCTACTTCCTCTCCAATCATGATGCTATGGATCATGATGGCTCGATCCACAGTAACTTCGGATCGGTTGCTTGTGGGTATGATGGAGCGTTGGATGAACTCCAACCATCCTCTAGCCACAGGCTTAAGGTTCAGTCTTCTTAATTGAACCTGCTTGCCTTTTGAGTCTCTTTTCCGTTGAACTCCTTCCACATATATGTCCATAAGGACTTGGTCCAACCTTTTATCAAAGTTGACCCTTCTAGTGTAGGGGCGTGCATCTTCTTTCATCATAGGCAAGTTGAATGCCAACCTCACATTTTTCGGACTGAAATCTAAGTATTTCCCCCGAACCATTGTAAGGTAATTCTTTGGATTTGTGTTCACACTTTGATTATGGCTCCTAGTGATCCATGTATTGGCATAGAACTCTTGAACCATTAAGATTCTGACTTGTTGAATGGGGTTGGTCTGAACTTCCCAACCTCTTCTTTGGATCTCATGTCGGATCTCCGGATACTCATTTTTCTTGTGCTTGAAAGGGACCTCAGGGATCACCTTCTTCTTAGCCACAACTTCATAGAAGTGGTCTTGATGGACCTTTGAGATGAATCTCTCCATCTTCCATGACTCGGAGGTGGAAGCTTTTGTCTTCCCTTTCCCTTTTCTAGAGGTTTCTCCAGCCTTAGGTGCCATAGGTGGTTATGGAAAAATGAAAAAGCTATGCTTTTACCACACCAAACTTAGAATATTGCTCGCCCTCGAGCAAAAGAAGAAAGAATAGAAGAAGAAGAAGAAAATAAGGAGGAGAGGGAGAGAGATGTGTATTCGGCCAAGGGGGAGAAGAGAAGGTTGTGTTGTGTGAAAATGAAGAAGGATGGAGGGGTTTTTATAGTGAAGGGAGAGGGAGTTGGTTCGGCCATTTAGGGTGGGTTTGGGTGGGAAAGAGATTTTGATTATGAAGGTAGGTGGGGTTTATAGGGAAGAGTGGATGGATGTGAGTGGTGAAGAGGTGATGGGGAAGAGAGATTGAGGTGATTGGTGAAGGGTTTTGGGGAAGAGTGTTTATTGGATTGTGTGAAAAAGAGAGAGAAAGGGTGAGTTGAGGTAGGTAGGGATCCTGTGGGGTCCACAGATCCTGAGATGAACCTGTGGTGTCCACAGATCTTGAGGTGTCAAGGATTTACATCCCTGTACCAATGAGGCATGTAAAACGCCCTCTGCATGCAATCCTGGCGTTTAACGCCAGATTGATGCTTGTTTCTGGTGTTAAACGCCAGTTCTATGCTTGTTTTGGGCGTTCAATGCCAGTCTATAGCATGTTTCTGGCGTTGAACGCCAGCTTTCCTCAGTGTGCAATCCTGGCATTTAAACGCCAGATTGCTGTATGTTTCTGGTGTGCAACACCAGATCCATGCTCTGTTCTGGCGTTGAACGCCAGCCAGATGCTCCTTACTGGCGTTTAAACGCCAGTAAGCCCTTCCTCCAGGGTGTGCTGTTTCTTCTGCTGTTTTTGATTCTGTTTTTAGTTTTAGTATTTATTTTGTGACTCCACATGATCATGAACCTAATAAAACATAAAACAAAAATAAAAATAAAAATAGAATTAGATAAATAAAAATTGGGTTGCCTCCTATTAAGCGCTTCTTTTAATGTCACTAGCTTGACAGTGGGCTCTCATGGAGCCTCACAGGTGATCAGGTCAATATTGTGGACTCCCAACACGAAACTTAGAGTTTGGTTGTGGCCTCCCAATACCAAACTTAGAGTTTGATTGTGGGGGCTTTGTTTGACTCTGTATTGAGAGAAGCTTTTCATGCTTCCTCTCCATGGTTGCAGAAGAAGACCCTTGAGCTTTAAACACAAGGCAGCCCCCATTTAATTGAAGGACTAGCTCTCCTCTGTCAACATCAATCACAGCTCCTGCTGTGGCTAGGAAGGGTTTTCCAAGGATGATGCATTCATCCTCCTCCTTCCTAGTGTCTAAGAGCAATCCCAAAGTGTCTTTTTTTCCCCAAATAGCAGTTTGTGACACTAAAATAAGCTTCTGATAGATCATATGAAATGGTAACTACGGATTTTTTCATACTACTCTTTCGATACAGAATCGAATGGTTTTTGAGAAAAAATTAATATCGAACTCGAATTATGAAATCAGCAGGGATGTAAAAGCCTTTAACCTTTACTAACACGTCCTCTACTAATCCATAAGCTTATCTTTGTGATCCATCTGTCATCTCTAATGAGAATGTGGCTGATGAGCGGATAATTTGTATACTTTTTGGCATTGTTTTTAGTATGTTTTTGGTATGATCTAGTTAGTTTTTAGTATATTTTTATAAGTTTTTAGTTAAAATTCACTTTTCTGGACTTTACTATGAGTTTGTGTGTTTTTCTGTGATTTCAGGTATTTTCTGGCTGAAATTGAGGGACCTGAGCAAAAATCTGATTCAGAGACCAAAAAGGACTGCAGATGCTGTTGGATTCTGACCTCCCTGCACTCGAAGTGGATTTTCTGGAGCTACAGAAGCCCAATTGGCGCGCTCTCAACGGCGTTGGAAAGTAGACATCCTGGGCTTTCCAGAAATATATGATAGTTCATACTTTGCCCAAGATTTGATGGCCCAAACCGGCGTTCAAAGTCACCCTCAAGATTTTTATGTCATTTACTCATTTCTTTACACCTTAGGCTACTAGTTCTTATAAGTAGGACCTTTTGCTATTGTATTAGAAGACTTTGGTAGCTATCTTCATTTTTATGTTATCTTAGATCATTGGGAGGCTGGCCATTCGGCCATGCCTAGACCTTATGCTTATGTATTTTCAACGGTGGAGTTTCTACACACCATAGATTAAGGTGTGGAGCTCTGCTGTACCTCGAGTATTAATGCAATTACTATTGTTCTTCTATTCAATTCAGCTTGTTCTTATTCCAAGATATTCATTCGCACTCAAGAACTTGATGAATGTAACGATTATGTGACGCTAATCATCATTCTCACTTATGAACGCGTGCCTGACAACCACTCCTGTTCTACAAGCAAACAAGGCTTGAATGTCTTCTTGTTCTACAAGCAACCAAGGCTCTAGTGAATATCTCTTGGATTCTTTAATCGGAATCTTCGTGGTATAGGCGAGAACTGATGGCAGCATTCAAGAGAATCCGGAAGGTCTAACCTTGTCTGTGGTATTCTGAGTAGGATTCAATGACTGAATGACTGTGACGTGCTTCAAACTCCTGAGGGCGGGGCGTTAGTGACAGACGCAAAAGAATCACTGGATTCTATTCCGGTCTGATTGAGAACCGACAGATGAATTCCGTTATGCTGTGACAGAGCATATGCATTCGCTTTCACTGAGAGGATGGGAGGTAGCCACTGACAACGGTAAAACCCTTGCTTAAGCTTGCCATGGAAAGGAGTAAGAAGGATTGGATGATGGCAGTAGGAAAGCAGAGAGACGGAAGGGAAGGCATCTTCATGCGCTTATCTGAAGTTCCTACCAATGAATTACATAAGTATCTCTATCTTTACCTTTATGTTGTTTTCGTTCATCACCATTACCATTTGAGTTTGCCTGACTAAGATTTACAAGATGACCATAGCTTGCTTCAATACTAACAAT
>NC_029777.3:31124637-31125155 GCF_000817695.3 Arachis duranensis
GTGTTACCTTTTCTGTTGAGAAAGGTTTAATGATTGAATCATATCTTTTCTTGTTAGTCAAGTTTTTAATTTTCAAATCAAAGCTTTTTAAAATGTTTTCAAATCATATCTTCTCAATCACATTTTTTTTAATCAATCATATATTCTTAACCACATCTTCTTCAAAATAGTTTTCAATCAAATCTTTCTGATTTCTAATTTCAACATCTTTTTCAAAAATCATTTGATTTCTTTTCCCTTTTCATTTTCGTAAATTAATTAGTGTTTTTCAAAATGTTTTCAAAATTTTTCACTTAATTTTCGAAAATGACTTCCCTCCTTCTCACATCCTTCCATTTATGGACTAACACTATCCTTTAATGCAAAATTCGAACTCCACTCTCTCTGATAAGTTCGAATTTTCCACTTCTGTCTTCTACTCTTCTTTTCCTCTGACACCTAAAGGAATCTCTATACTGTGACATAGAGGATTCCACATTTTCTTGTTCCCTTCTCTTTCTTATGAGCAGGAGCAAAGA
>NC_029777.3:31125577-31126186 GCF_000817695.3 Arachis duranensis
GAGTTCTTGCAAATCTGTGACACTGTTAAGACTAATGGGGTTGACCCTGAGGTCTACAGACTAATGCTATTCCCTTTTGCTGTAAGAGATAGTGCTAGGACATGGTTGGACTCTCAACCTAAAGAAAGCATGGACTCTTGGGAAAAGCTAGTCAATGCCTTCTTGGCAAAGTTCTTTCCACCTCAAAAATTGAGTAAGCTTAGAGTGGAAGTCCAAACCTTCAGACAAAAGGAAGGAGAATCCCTCTATGAAGCTTGGGAAAGATACAAACAATTGATCAGAAAATGTCCCACTGACATGCTTTCTGAATGGAGCATCATAGGTATTTTCTATGATGGTCTCTCTGAACTGTCCAAGATGTCCTTGGATAGCTCTTCTGGAGGATCTCTTCATCTGAAGAAGACGCCATGTCTTTGGATAGCTCTTCTGGAGGATCTCTTCATTTGAAGAAGACGCCTACTGAGGCTCAAGAGCTGATTGAAATGGTTGCAAATAACTAATTCATGTACACTTCTGAAAGAAATCCTTTGAGCAATGGGACTAGTCAGAAGAAAGGAGTTCTTGAGATTGACACTCTGAATGCCATATTGGCTCAGAACAAAATATTGA
>NC_029777.3:31126561-31126645 GCF_000817695.3 Arachis duranensis
TTTGATCAAAACCACTCAAAGTTTCATGACTGAAACAAGGTCCTCCATCAGAAATTTGGAAGGACAAGTGGGTCAGCTGAGCAA
>NC_029777.3:31127187-31127730 GCF_000817695.3 Arachis duranensis
AATGACAAGTTATTTGGAAATGAGACTTGGGAGGATGAACCCCATTTGCTCACCAAAGAACTGAATGACTTGTCTAGGCAGAAACTGCCTCAAAAGAGGCAGGATCCTGGGAAGTTTTCTATACCTTGTACCATAGGCACCATGACCTTCAAGAAGGCCTTGTGTGACTTAGGGTCAAGTGTAAACCTCATGCCCCTCTCTGTAATGGAGAAGTTAGGGATTTTTGAGGTGCAAGCTGCAAGAATCTCACTAGAGATGGCAGACAACTCAAGAAAACAAGCCCATGGACTTGTAGAGGATGTTCTGGTAAAGGTTGAAAACCATTACATCCCTACTGATTTCATAGTCCTAGAGACTGGGAAGTACATGGATGAATCCATCATCCTTGGCAGACCCTTCCTAGCCACAGCAAAGGCTGTGATTAATGTTGATAGAGGAGAGTTGATCATTCAAGTCAATGAAGAATCCTTGGTGTTTAAGGCCCAAAGATATCCCTCTGTCACCATGGAGAGGAAGCATGAAGAGCTTCTCTCAAAACAGAGC
>NC_029777.3:31128281-31130010 GCF_000817695.3 Arachis duranensis
ACCCTCCTTCACTCCTTCATTTTCACACAACCTAAACACCACTTCTCCCCCTTTTTGGCCGAACACAAAGCCATTCCCTTCTTCCTCATTTCTTCTTCTTCTTCTCTCTTCTTTCTTCTTTTGCTCGAGGACGGGCAAACCTTTTAAGTTTGGTGTGGTAAAAGCATTGTTTTTTGTTTTTCCATAACCATTTATGGCATCTAAGGCCGGAGAAACCTCTAGAAAGAGGAAAGGGAAGGCAAATGCTTCCACCTCCGAGTCATGGGAGATGGATAGATTTCTCTCAAGGGTGCATCAAGACCACTTCTATGAAGTTGTGGCCTTGAAGAAGGTGATCCCCGAGATCCCTTTTTCACTCAAAAGGGGTGAATATCCGGAGATCCGACATGAGATCCGAAGAAGAGGTTGGGAAGTTCTTACCAACCCCATTCAACAAGTCGGAATCTTGATGGTTCAAGAGTTCTATGCCAATGCATGGATCACCAAGAACCATGACCAAAGTGTGAACCCGAATCCAAAGAATTATCTTACTGTGGTTCGGGGGAAATACTTGGATTTTAGTTCGGAGAGTGTGAGGGTGGCGTTCAACTTGCCTGTGATGCAAGGAGATGAGCATCCTTACACTAGAAGGGTCAACTTTGATCAAAGGTTGGACCAAGTCCTCACAGTCATATGTGAAGAGGGCGCACAATGGAAGCAAGATTCAAGGGGAAAGCTGGTCCAATTGAGAAGGCATGACCTCAAGCCCGTGGCTAGAGGATGGTTAGAGTTCATACAACGTTCAATCATTCCCACTAGCAACCGGTCCGAAGTTACCATAGATCGGGCTATCATGATCCATAGCATCATGATTGGAGAAGAAATAGAGCTTCATGAGGTTATAGCCCAAGAACTCTATAAGGTGGCGGACAAGACCTCCACCTTGGCAAGGTTAACCTTTCCTCATCTCATTTGTCACCTCTGTTATTCAGTTGGAGTTGACATAGATGGAGACATTCCCATTGATGAGGACAAACCCATCACCAAGAAAAGAATGGAGTACACAAGAGACCCCACTCATCATGAGATCCCTGAGATTCCTCAAGGGATGCACTTTCCTCCACAAGACTATTGGGAACAATTAAACACCTCCCTAGGAGAATTGAGTTCCAACATGGGACAACTAAGGGTGGAGCATCAAGAACACTCCATCATCCTTCATGAGATTAGAGAAGATCAAAGAATCATGAGGGAGGAGCAACAAAGACAAGGAAGAGACATTGAGGAGCTCAAGCACTCCATAGGATCTTCAAGAGCAAGAAAGAGCCGCCATCACTAAGGTGGACCCGTTCTTTGACTTCCTTGTTATTTGTTCTTCTGTTTTTCGAATTTTTAGTGCTTATGTTTATCCATGTTTGTGTCTTGTGATCATTAGTGTCTTAGTGTCTATGCCTTAAAGTTATGAATGTCCTATGAATCCATCACCTCTCTTGAATAAAAATGTGCTTAATTGAAAAAGGAAGAATTGCATGAATTTTGAATATTATAACAGTTTAATTATTTTGATGTGGTGGCAATATTTTTGTTCTCTGAATGTATGCTTAAACAGTGCATATATATCTTGAATTTGTGGTTTATGAATGTTGGCTCTTGAAAGAATGATGAAAAAGGAGACATGTTACTGAGGATCTGAAAAATCATTAAAATGATTCTTGAAGCAAAAAAAAAGCCTTTCTATTCAAAAAAAAAA
>NC_029777.3:31131596-31138747 GCF_000817695.3 Arachis duranensis
AGCTTGCCATGGAAAGGAGTAAGAAGGATTGGATGAAGGCAGTAGGAAAGCAGAGAGACGGAAGGGAAGGCATCTTCATGCGCTTATCTGAAGTTCCTACCAATGAATTACATAAGTATCTCTATCTTTACCTTTATGTTATTTTCGTTCATCACCATTACCATTTGAGTTTGCCTGACTAAGATTTACAAGATGACCATAGCTTGCTTCAACACTAACAATCTCCGTGGGATCGACCCTTACTCACGTAAGGTTTATTACTTGGACGACCCAGTGCACTTGCTGGTTAGTTGTGCGAAGTTGTGTAATGCCATGGTATTGAGCTACCACGTTTTTGGAGCCATTACCGGGGATTATGAGAGTTGTGAAAAAGTATTGTTCACAATTTCGCGCACCAGTGGCAGGTTGTACCTCAATGATCCCCAGCTTCTCCATTACAGAGAATGGCATAAGATTTATCCCTGACCCCTGGTCACACAGAGCCTTCTTAAAGGTCATGGTGCCTATGGTGCAGGGTATTGAGAATTTACCAGGATCTTGTCTCTTTTGAGGTAAAGTTTGCTGAACCCATGTATCTAGTTCACTAATGAGCAAGGGAGGTTCACCTTCCCAAGTCTCATTACCAAACAACTTGGCATTCAACTTCATGATAGCTCCTAGATATTGAGCAACTTGCTCTCCAGCTACATCTTCATCCTCTTCAGAGGAAGAATAGTCTTCAGAGCTCATGAATGGCAGAAAGAGGTTTAATGGGATCTCTATGGTCTCTATATGACCTTCAGATTCCTTTAGGTCCTCAATAATGAACTCTTTCTTGTCTGGGAGACGTCCCATGAGGACTTCCTCATTGGGATTCACGTCCTCCCCTTCCTCTCTAGGTTCGGCCATGTTGATTATGTCAATGGCCTTGCACTCTTTTTTTGGATTCTCTTTAGTATTGCTTGGGAGAGTACTAGGAGGAGTTTCAGTGATTTTCTTACTCAGCTGGCCCACTTGTGCCTCCAAATTTCTAATGGAGGACCCTGTTTCACTCATGAAAATTAAAGTGGCCTTAGGCAGATCAAAGACTATGTTTGCTAAGCTAGAGGTGCTCTGCTCAGAATTTTCTGTCTGTTGCTGAGAAGATGATGGAAAAGGCTTGCTATTGCTGAGCCTATTTCTTCCACCATTATTAAAGCCTTGTTGAGGCTTTTGTTAATCCTTCCATGAGAAATTTGGATGATTTCTCCATGATGAATTATAGGTGTTTCCATAAGGTTCACCCATGTAATTTACCTCTGCCATTGCATGGTTCTCAGGATCATAGGCTTCTTCTTCAGAAGATGCCTCTTTAGTACTGTTGGATGCATTTTGCCATCCATTCAGACTTTGAGAAATCATGTTGACTTGCTGAGTCAACCTTTTATTCTGAGCCAATATGGCATTCAGAGCATCAATTTCAAGAACTCCCTTCCTCAGAGGTGTCCCATTACTCACAGAATTCCTCTCAGAAGTGTACATGAACTGGTTATTTGCAACCATGTCAATGAGTTCTTGAGCTTCTACAGGCGTTTTCTTTAGGTGAATGGATCCACCTGCAGAATGGTCCAGTGACATCTTGGAAAACTCAGATAGACCATAATAGAATATATCCAAAATGGTCCACTCTGAAAGCATGTCAGAAGGACACCTTTTGGTCATCTGCTTGTATCTTTCCCAAGCTTCATAGAAGGATTCACCATCTTTTTCTTTGAAGGTCTGAACATCCACTCTAAGCTTGCTCAGCTTTGAGGAGGAAAGAACTTAGCCAAAAAGGCCGCGACCAGCTTATCCCATGAGTCTAGGCTATCTTTAGGTTATGAATCCAACCATGTTCTAGCTCTGTCTCTTACAGCAAAAGGGAAAAGCATGAGCCTGTAGACTTCAAGATCTACTCCATTAGTCTTAACAGTCTCACAGATCTGCAAGAACTCAGTTAAAAACTGGTAGGGATCTTCTGATAGAAGTCCATGGAACTTGCAGTTCTGTTGCATTAGAGCAACTAGTTAAGGTTTCAGCTCAAAATTGTTTGCTCCAATGGCAGGGATTGAGATGCTTCTTCCATCAAACTTGGAAGTAGGTGTAGTATAATCACCAAGCATCCTCCTTGCATTATTATTTTCGGCTGCCATCTCCTATTCTTTTTAGAAAATTTCTGTAAGGTTGTCTCTGGATTGTTGTAATTTATCTTCTCTTAGTTTCCTCTTCAAAGTCCTTTCAGGTTTAGGATCTGCTTCAACAAGAATGTTCTTGTTCTTGCTCCTGCTCATATGATGAGCGGATAATTTATACACTTTTTGGCATTGTTTTTAGGTAGTTTTTAGTATGATCTAGTTACTTTTAGGGATGTTTTCAATAGTTTTTATGCTAAATTCACATTTCTGGACTTTACTATGAGTTTGTGTCTTTTTCTGTAATTTTAGGTATTTTCTGGCTGAAATTGAGGGACCTGAGCAAAACTCTAATAGGAGGCTGACAAAGGACTGCTGATGTTGTTAGAATCTGACCTCCCTGAACTCAAAATGGATTTTCTGGAGCTACAAAACTTCAAATTGAGCGCTCTCAACAGCGTTGGAAAGTAGACATCCAGAGCTTTCCAGAAATATATAATAGTCCATACTTAATTCGTAATTAGATGACGTAAACGGGAGCTCAACGCCAGTTCCATGCTGCATCCTGGAGTCAAACGCCAGAAACACGTCACGAACCAGAGTTGAATGCCCAAAACACGTTACAACTTGGCGTTCAACTCCAAGATAAGCCTCAGCTCGTGTAAAGATCAAGCTCAGCCCAAGAACACACCAAGTGGGCCCCAAAAGTGGATTTCTGCATCAAATTACTTACTTTTGTAAACCCTAGTAGCTAGTCTAGTATAAATAGGACGTTTCACTATTGTATTAGTCATCTTTGGTCTCAGTTTTATTTTATTATTCATCTTAAGAGACTAGTAATCACGTTTTGGAGGCTGGCCTCTCGGCCATGCCTGAACCTTCATCACTTATGTATTTTCAACGGTGAAGTTTCTACACACCATAGATTAAGGGTGTGGAGCTCTGCTGTACCTCAAATGCAATTACTACTATTTTCTATTCAATTCCGCTTGTTCTTATTCTAAGATATTCGTTACACTTCAACATGATGAATGTGATGATCCGTGACACTCATCATCATTCTCACCTATGAACGCGTGACTGACACCCACTTCCGTTCTACCTTAGACCGGGCGCATATCTCTTGGATTCCTTAATCAGAATCTTCGTGGTATAAGCTAGAATTGATGGCAGCATTCATGGGAATCCGGAAAGTCTAACCTTGTCTGTAGTATTCTGAGTAGGATTCTAGGATTGAATGACTGTGACGAGCTTCAAACTCGTGATTGCTGGGCATGATGACAAACGCAAAAGAATCAAGGGATTCTATTCCAACATGATCGAGAACCGACAGATGATTAGCCATGCTGTGACAGAGCATTTGGACCTTTTTCACTGAGAGGATGGGATGTAGCCATTGACAACGGTGATGCCCTACATACAGCTTGCCATAGAAAAGGAGTGACAAAGATTGGATGAAAGGAGTAGGAAAGCAAAGATTCAGAAAGAACACAGCATCTCCATACACCTATCTGAAATTCCCACTAATGAATTTACATAAGTATTTCTATCCTTTATTATTTAATTAAGTATCTTTTTATATTTTCTGAAAACAACTATCAATTTGAATCCGCCTGACTGGGATTTACAAGGTGACATAGCTTGCTTCATACCAACAATTTCTGTGGGATCGACCGTTACTCACGTAAGGTATTACTTGGACGACCCAGTACACTTGCTGGTTAGTTGTGCGGAGTTGTGACAAAGTGTGATTCATGTTTAAGAGCACCAAGTCTTTGGAGCCATTGTTGATGATCACAATTTCGTCCACCAAGTTTTTGGCGCCGTTGCCGGGGATTGTTAAAGTTTGGACAACTGACGGTTCATCTTGTTGCTCAGATCAGGTAATTTTCTTTTTGTTTTAATTTCAAAAATTTTTCAAAAAAGTCTTTCAAAATTTTTTTCTCTTTTTCATTTTCCTAAAGAATATTTTCGAAAAAAAAAATTAATAAAATAAAATACACAAAAAAATTATAAAATCATAAAAATAAAAAATATTTTGTGTTTCTTGTTTGAGTCTTGAGTCAATTTTTAAGTTTGGTGTCAATTGCATGCTTTAAAAATTCTATCTTGCATTTTTCGAAAATTCATGCACTCATGGTGTTCTTCATGATCTTCAAGTTGTTCTTGGTAAATCTTCTTGTTTGATCTTGATGTTTTCTTGTTTTGTGTCTTTTATTGTTTTTCATATGCATTTTTGCATTCATAGTATCCATGCATTAAAGAATTCTAAGTTTGGTGTCTTGCATTTTTTCTTTGCATCAAAAATTTTTAAAAAATATGTTCTTGATGTTCATCATGATCTTCAAAGTGTTCTTGGTGTTCATCTTGATATTCATAGTGTTCTTGCATGCATCATGAGTTTTGATTCATAATTTTCATGTTGTGAGTCATTTTTGTTGTTTTTCTCTCTCATCATTAAAAATTCAAAAATAAAAAAATATCTTTTCCTTTTTTTCTCATAATTTTCAAAAATTTGAGTTGACTTAGTCAAAAATTTTTAAAATTAGTTGTTTCTTACAAGTCAAGTCAAATTTTCAATTTTAAAAATCCTATCTTTTCAAAACTTTTTCAAAAATAAATCTTTTTCATTTTTATCTTATTACTTTCGAAAATTTTAAAATTATTTTCAAAATCTTTTTCTTAATTTTATTTCAAATTTTTGAAACTACATTAACAATTAATGTGATTGATTCAAAAATTTGAAGTTTGTTACTTTCTTGTTAAGAAAGGTTCATTCTTTAAATTCTAGAATCATATCTTTTAGTTTATTATTAGTTAAGTAATTAATTTTAATTTTAAAAATTTAATCTTTTTTCAAAATATCTTTTTCTTAAAAATCATATCTTTTTTTCATATCTTTTATATCATATCTTTTTCAAAATTTTATCTTTTTCAAAAAAAAAAATTTGATTTCAAAATATCTTATCTTATCTTCTTATTTTCTTATCTTTTCAAATTTGATTTTCAAATCTTTTTCAACTAACTATTTGACTTTTTGTTTGTTTCTTATCTTTTTCAAAGCCACCTAACTACTTTTCTCTCTCTAATTTTCGAAAATATCTCTCTCTTTTTCAAAAATTCTTTTTTTAATTAATTAATTGTTTTAAATTTTAATTTTTAATTTTATTTCTTATCTTTAATTTCGAAAATTATTTAACTCCTTTTCAAAATTTAATTTCAAAAATTTCTCCCTCTCTCATCTTTTCCTATTTATTTATTCATTTACTAACACCTCTCTTCACCTTTCTTCATCTCAAATCACTGCCTCTATCCTTACCCTTGTGTTTGGATTCTCCTTTCTTTATTCCCTTTCTTCTTCTACTAATAATAAGGAACCTCTTTACTGTGACATAGAGGATTCCTCCTCTTTTTTTTTGTTCTCTTCTATTTCATATGAGCAGGAACAAGGAAAAAGGCATTCTTGTTGAAGCTGATCCAAAACCTGAAAGGACTCTGGAGAGGAAACTAAGAGAAGCTAAATTACAACAATCCAGAGACAACCTTGCTGAAATTTTCGAACAAGAAAAGGAGATGGCAGCCGAACCCAACAACAATAATGCAAGGAGGATGCTTGGTGATTACACTACACCTACTTCCAAGTTTGATGGAAGAAGCATCTCAATTCCTGCCATTGGAGCCAACAATTTTGAGCTAAAACCTCAATTAGTTGCTCTAATGCAACAGAACTGCAAGTTTCATGGACTTCCATCAGAAGATCCCTACCAGTTCTTAACTGAGTTCTTGCAGATCTGTGAGACTGTTAAGACTAATGGAGTAGATCCTGAAGTCTACAAGCTCATGCTTTTCCCTTTTGCTGTAAGAGACAGAGCTAGAGCATGGTTGGACTCTTAACCTAAAGATAGCCTAGACTCTTGGGATAAGTTGGTCATGGCCTTCTTGGCTAAGTTCTTTACTCCTCAAAAGCTGAGCAAGCTTAGAGTGGATGTTCAAACCTTCAAACAAAAAGATGGTGAATCCCTCTATGAAGCTTGGGAAAGATACAAGCAGATGACCAAAAGATGTCCTTCTGACATGTTTTCAGAATGGACCATGATAGATATATTCTATTATGGTCTATCTGAGTTCTCTAAAATGTCATTGGACCATTCTGCAGGTGGATCCACTCACCTAAAGAAAATGCCTGCAGAAGCTCAAGAACTTATTGACATGGTTACAAATAACCAGTTCATGTACACTTCTGAGAGGAATTCCATGAATAATGGGACGCCTCAAAGGAAGGGAGTTCTTAAAATTGATGCTCTGAATGCCATATTGGCTCAGAACAAAATGTTGACTCATCAAGTCAACATGATTTCTCAAAGTCTGAATGGATGGCAAAATGCATCCAACAGCACTAAAGAGGCATCTTTTGAAGAAGAAGCTTATAATCCTGAAAACCCTGCAATGGCAGAGGTAAATTATATGGGTGAACCTTATGGGAACACCTATAATTCATCATGGAGAAATCATCCAAATTTCTCATGGAAGGATCAACAAAAGCCTCAACAAGGCTTTAATAATGGTGGAAGAAATAGGCTCAGCAATATCAAGCCTTATCCATCATCTTCTCAGCAACAGACAGAGAATTATGAACAGAATACCTCTAACTTAGCAAATTTAGTTTCTGATTTGTCTAAGGCCACTTTAAATTTCATGAATGAAACAAGGTCCTCCATTAGAAATCTGGAGGTACAAGTGGGCCATCTGAGTAAGAAAATCACTGAAATCCCTCCTAGTACTCTCCCAAGTAATACTGAAGAAAATCCAAAGAGAGAGTGCAAGGCCATTGATATACTCAACATGGCCGAATGCAAGAAAGGGGGAGAGGATGCGAATCCTAATGAGGAAGATCTCATGGGACGTCTCTCAAGCAGGAAGGAGTTCCCTATTGAGGATCCAAAGGAATCTGAGGCTCATATAGAGACCATAGAGATTTCATTAAATCTCCTTCTGCCATTCATGAGCTCTGAAGATTATTTT
>NC_029777.3:31138975-31141284 GCF_000817695.3 Arachis duranensis
AAGGGTCAGGCATAAATCTTATGCCACTCTCTGTAATGGAGAAGTTGGGGATCATTGAGGTACAGCCTGCCTTAATCTCATTACAATTGGCAGACAAGTCAGTAAGACAAGCTTTTGGATTAGTAGAGGACGTGTTGGTAAAGGTTAAAGGCCTTTACATTCCTACTGATTTCATAATCTTAGACACTAGGAAGGAGGAGGATGAATGCATCATCCTTGGAAGACCTTTCCTAGCCACAGCAGAAGCTGTGATAGATGTTAACAGAGGAGAATTAGTCCTTCAATTGAATGAGGACTACCTTGTGTTTAAGGCACACGGATATCCTTCTGTAACAAGGGAGAGTAAGCATGCAGAGCTTCTCTCAGTACAGAGTCAAACAAAACCCCCACAATCAACCTCTAAGTTTGGTGTTGGGAGGCCACAGCCAAACTCTAAGTTTGGTGTTGGGAGTCTACAACATTGACCTGATCACCTGTGTGGCTCAATGAGAGCCCACTGTCAAGCTATTGACATTAAAGAAGTGCTTATTGGGAGGTAACCCAATTTTTATTTATCTAATTTTATTTTTCTTTTTATTGTTCTTTTATGTTTTATTAAGTTCATGATCATGTAGAGTCACGAAAAAAATACTAAAATTAAAAATAGAATAAAAAACAGCAGAAGAAAAATCACACCCTGGAGGAAGGACTTACTGGCGTTTAAACGCCAGTAAGGAGCATCTGGCTGGTGTTCAACGCCAGAATAGAGCATGGATCTGGCACTGAATGCCAGAAACATGCAGCAATCTGGTGTTTAAACGCGAGGATTGCACATTGAGAAAAGCTGGTGTTCAACGCCAGAAACATGCTGCAGACGGGTGTTGAACGCCTAGAACAAGCTTAGAGCTGGCGTTTAACGCCAGAAACAAGCACCAATCTGGCGTTAAACGCCAGGATTGCATGCAGAGGGCGTTTTACACGACTCATTGGTACAGGGATGTAAATCCTTGACACCTTAGGATCTGTGGACCCCACAAGATCATCTCAGGATCTGTGGACCCCACAGGATCCCCACCTACCTCAACTCACCTTCTCTCTTCTTCACCACTCACATCCATCCTTAACACCAAAACCCACCCACATGGCCGAAACACAAACATCTCTCCCTCTCCCTCATATCTTCTTCTCATTCTTCTATTCTTTCTTCTTTTGCTCGAGGGCGAGCAACATTCTAAGTTTAGTGTGGTAAAAACATAGCTTTTTTTTTTGCTTTTCCATAACCATTGATGGCACCTAAGGCCAGAGAAACCTCAAAAAAAAAAGAGAGAATAGAAAAGGGAAGACAATTGCTTCCACCTCTGAGTCATGGGAAATGGAGAGTTTCATCTCAAGGGTCCATAGCTCAGTAATAGAGCATTTGACTTCACATCAAGAGGGCATAAGGAATTCCCTCATCAAGAAATCCCTGAGATACCTCAGGGGATACATGTTCCTCCACATAATTATTGGGAGCAACTAAGGATAGGAACACCAAAATCACTAGGGATCATGCAACAGAAGCAAGGAAGAGACATAAAGGAGCTCAAAAAGCACCATTTGTCCTTTAAAATGCACCGCCCTCACTAAGGTGGACTCATTCCTTAACTTCCTTGTTCTTATTTCTCTGTTTTTCGATTTTTATGCTATATGTATATCAATGTTTTGTGTCTCTACCTCATGATAATTAGTATTGAGTAACTATGTCTTAAAGCTATGAATAAATTCCATAAATCCTTCACTTATCTTAAATGAAAAATATTTTTAATTCAAAAGAACAAGTACATAAATTTCGAAAATTGTCCTTGAAATTATTTTAATTATATTGATGTGGTGACAATACTTTTTATTTTCTGAATGAATGCTTAAACAGTGCATAATTTTGATCTTGTTGTTTATGAATGTTAAAATTGTTGGCTCTTGAAAGAATGATGAACAAAGAGAAATGTTATTGATAATCTGAAAAATCATGAAATGATTCTTGAAGCAAGAAAAAGTAGTGAATAGCAAAGGCTTGCGGAAAAAAATTTTAAAGAAAGAAAAAGCAAGCAGAAAAAGCCAATAGCCCTTAAAACCAAAAGGCAAGGGTAAAAAGGATCCAAGGCTTTGAGTATCAATAGGTAGGAGGGCCCAAGGAAATAAAATCCAGGCCTAAGCGGCTAAATCAAGCTGTCCCTAATCATGTGCTTGTGGCATGCAGGTCCAAGTGAAAAGCTTGAGACTGAGTAGTTAAAGTCGTGATCCAAAGCAAAAAGAGTGTGCTTAAGAGCTCTGGACACCTCTAACTGGGGACT
>NC_029777.3:31141352-31183515 GCF_000817695.3 Arachis duranensis
TTCAAGAATCAACAAACTTAACTAGGAGAATCAATAACACTATCTGAAATTCTAAGTTCCTAGAGATGCCAATCATACTAAACTTCAAAGGAAAAAGTGAGATGCCAAAACTGTTCAGAAGCAAAAAGCTACAAGTCTCGCTCATCTAATTAGAATTAATATTCATTGATATTTTGGTATTTATAGTATATTCTCTTCTTTTTATCCTAATTGATCTTCAGTTGCTTGGGGACAAGCAACAATTTAAGTTTGGTGTTGTGATGAGCGGATAATTTATACGCTTTTTGGCATTGTTTTTAGGTAGTTTTTAGTATGATCTAGTTACTTTTAGGGATGTTTTCATTAGTTTTTATGCTAAATTCACATTTCTGGACTTTACTATGAGTTTGTGTGTTTTTCTGTGATTTTAGGTATTTTCTGGCTGAAATTGAGGGACCTGAGCAAAACTCTGATAGGAGGCTGACAAAGGATTGCTGATGCTATTGGAATCTGACCTCCCTGAACTCAAAATGGATTTTCTGAAGCTACAGAACTCCAAATGGCGCGCTCTCAACGGAGTTGGAAAGTAGACATCCAGAGGTTTCCAGCAATATATAATAGTTCATACTTAATTCGTAATTAGACGACGTAAACTGGCGCTCAATGCCAGTTCCATGCTGCATCCTTGAGTCAAACGCCAGAAACACGTCACGAATCAGAGTTGAACGCCCAAAACACGTTACAACTTGGCGTTCAACTCCAAGATAAGCCTCAGCTCGTGTAAAGATCAAGCTCAGCCCAAGCACACACCAAGTGGGCCCCGAAAGTGGATTTCTGCATCAAATTACTTACTTCTGTAAACCCTAGTAGCTAGTCTAGTATAAATAGGACATTTTACTATTGTATTAGTCATCTTTGGTCTCAGTTTTATTTTATTATTCATCTTAGGAGACTAGTGATCACGTTTTGCGGTCTGGCCTCTCAGCCATGCCTGAACCTTCATCACTTATGTATTTTCAACGGTGGAGTTTCTAGACACCATAGATTAAGGGTGTGGAGCTCTGCTGTACCTCAAGTTTCAATGCAATTACTACTATTTTCTATTCAATTCCGCTTGTTCTTATTCTAAGATATTCGTTACACTTCAATATGATGAATGTGATGATCCGTGACACTTATCATCATTCTCATCTATGAACGCGTGACTGACACCCACTTCCGTTCTACCTTAGACCAGGCGCATATCTCTTGGATTCCTTAATCAGAATCTTCATGGTATAAGCTAGAATTGATGGCAGCATTCATGGGAATCCGAAAAGTCTAACCTTGTCTGTGGTATTCCGAGTAGGATTCTGGGATTGAATGACTGTGACGAGCTTCAAACTCGCGATTGCTGGGCGTGATGACAAATGCAAATGAATCAAGGGATTCTATTCCAACATGATCAAGAACCGACAGATGATTAGCCGTGCTGTAACAGAGCATTTGGACCTTTTTCACTGAGAGGATGGGATGTAGCCATTGACAACGGTGATGCCCTACATACAGCTTGTCATAGAAAGGAGTGACAAAGATTGGATGAAAGCAGTAGGAAAGCAGAGATTCAGAAGGAACACAGCATCTCCATACACCTATCTGAAATTCCCACTAATGAATTTACATAAGTATTTCTATCCTTTATTATTTAATTAAGTATCTCTTTATATTTTCCGAAAACCACTATCAATTTGAATCTGCCTGACTGAGATTTACAAGGTGACCATAGCTTGCTTCATACCAACAATCTCTGTGGGATCGACCCTTACTCACATAAGGTTTATTACTTGGACGACCTAGTACACTTGCTGGTTAGTTGAAGAGCACAAAGTCTTTGGAGCCATTGTTGATGATCACAATTTTGTCCACCATCATATGAAAAAGAAGGGAATAGAAAATAATAATAGGGATCCTCTTTACCATAGTAGAGAGATTCCTTTACGTTAGTAGAAGAAGAAAAGAATAGAAGAAGGAAAAGGTAAGAATCCAAACACAAGGGTGAAGATAGGTTCGAATTCTTGAGATGAAGAGAAATGTTAGTAAATAAATAAATAAATAGAAGAAGATGAGAGGGATAGAATTTCAAAAATAAATTTTGAAAAAGGGTTAGTGATTTTCGAAAATTAAGAGAAGAATTAAAATTAAAATTAAAATTTGAAACAATTAGTTAATTAAGAAAGTTTTGAAAAAGAGGAAGGAGTTTTCGAAAATTAGAGAAGAGGAAATAGTTAAGTGGTTTTGAAAAAGATAAGAATTTTAAAACAAATAAAAAGTCAATTAGTTAGTTGAAAAAGATTTAAAAATCAATTTTAAAAAGATAAGAAGTTAGAAAAGATATTTTGAAATTGATTTTGAAAAAGATATGATTTGAAAAAAAGATATTTTTAAAAGATATGATTGAAAAAGATATTTTGAAAAAGATTTAATTTTTAAAATTAAAATTGATTACTTGACTAACAAGAAGCTAAAAGATATGATTCTAGAATTTAAAGATTGAACCTTTCTTAACAAGAAAGTAACAAACTTCAAATTTTTGAATCAATCACATTAATTGTTAGTAAAGTTTTCGAATTTTTGAAATAAAGATAAGAAAAAGATTTTGAAAATAAATTTTAAAAATTTTTGAAAATAATAGAAAAAATAAAAAAGATTTGATTTTTGAAAAAGATGTTGAAAAGATAAGATTTTTAAAATTGAAAATTTGACTTGACTTATAAGAAATAGCTATGTTTTAAAAAATTTTGACTAAGTCAACTCAAATTTTCGAAATTTTGAGAAAAATAAGGAAAAGATATTTTTTTGATTTTTTTAATTTTTAATGATGAGAGAGAAAAACTCAAAAATGATTCATAACATAAAAATTATGAATCAAAACACTTAATGCATGCAAGAACACTATGATTGTCAAGATGAACACCAAGAATACTTTGAAGATCAAGATGAACATCAAGACATATTTTTGAAAAAATTTCAAGAAAAGAAAAACATGCAAGACACCAAACTTAGAAGTCTTTAATGCTTAGATACTATGAATGCAAAAATGCATATGAAAAACAACAAAAGACATAAAACAAGAAAACATGAAGATCAAATAAGAAGACTTTATCAAGAACAACTTGAAGATCATGAAGAACACATGCATGAATTTTCGAAAAATACAAAAATTTTGAAAACATGCAATTGACACCAAACTTAAAAATTGACTCAAGACTCAAACAAGAAACACAAAATATTTTTTTGATTTTATGATTTTGCAATTTTTTTGAAATTTTATAGGAAAAAGAAAATATGAAATTCAAAATTTTTAATAAGAATTCCAGGAGTCTTTCATTGTTAGCCTAAAGCTCCGATCTAGGAGTTGGACATGGCTTAATAGCCAGCCAGCTTTAGGATATAAATTAGGCCTGCAACAGTTGATACTTCATCCAACTCCATATACTGATAAGGGGAAGCCTCAATCCAATTGAGTTAGACATGGCTTTTCAGCCAACCAAGCTTCAACATGCTTCATGAAACACTAGAACTCATTTTTAAAAATTTAGAACAATTTTTCAAAAACAGAAGTAAAAAGCGTTTTGAAAGATTTTTGAAAGATTTTTGAAAATAAAACAAAAAGAAAATTACCTAATCTAAGCAACAAGATGAACTGTCAGTTGTCCAAACTCGAACAATCCACCATGGCAACGGCGCCAAAAACTTGGTGCACGAAATTGTGATCTCTAACAATGGCATTCAACTTGGTATGTGCATCTACTAACTCAGCACTTTCTTCACAACTCCGCACAACTAACCAGCAAGTGCACTGGGTCGTCCAAGTAATAAACCTTACGTGAGTAAGGGTCGATCCCACGGAGATTGTTGGTATGAAGCAAGCTATGGTCATCTTGTAGATCTCAGTTAGGCTGATTCAAATGGTTATGGAGTTTTTGAATATAAAGATAAATAAAACATAAAATAAAGATAGAAATACTTATGTAAATCATTGGTGGGAATTTCAGATAAGTGTATGGAGATGCTTTATCCCTGTTGAATCTCTACAACATGCTGCTTTCTTACTTTCAATCCTTCATACTCCTTTCCATGGCAAGCTGTATGTAGGGCATCACCTTGTCAATGGATACTTCCCATCCTCTCAGTGAAAAAGGTCCAAATGCTCTTGTCACAGCACGGCTAATCATCTGTCGGTTCTCGATCATGTTGGAATAGAATCCATTGATTCTTTTGCGTTTGTCATCACGCCCAACAATCGCGAGTTTGAAGCTCGTCACAGTCATTCAATCCCTGAACCCTACTCGAAATACCACAGACAAGGTTTAGACTTTCCGGATTCTCAAGAATGACCGCCAAAAGGTTCTAGCTTATACCACAAAGATTCTGATTAAGGAATCCAAGAGACACACGCTCGGTCTAAGGTAGAACGGAAGTGGTTGTCAGACACGCGTTCATAAGGATAGATGATGATGAGTGTCACGATCATCACATCCATCAGGTTGAAGTGCAACGGATATCTTAGAACAAGAATAAGTTGAATTGAAGAGAAAATAGTAGTAATTGCATTAAAACTCGAGGTACAGCAGAGCTCCACACCCTTAATCTCTGGTGTGTAGAAACTCCACCGTTGAAAATACATAAGTGATCAAGGTTCAGGCATGGCCGAATGGCCAGCCCCCATAAACGTGATCAAAGGATCATAAGGTAATCCAAAAATAATCCAAAGATGTCTAATACAATAGTCAAATGTTCTATTTATACTAGACTAGCTACTAGGGTTTACAAAAATAAGTAATTAATGCAGAAATCCACTTCTAGGGCCCACTTTGGTGTGTGCTTGGGCTGAGCTTGAGCTTTAAATGTGCAGAGGCTTGTTTCGGAGTTAAACGCCAAGTTGTAACGTGTTTTGGCGTTTAACTCTGGTTCGTGACGTGTTTTTGGCGTTTGACTCCAGAATGCAGCATGGAACTGGCGTTGAATGCCAGTTTACATCGTCTAATCTCGAATAAAGTATGGACTATTATATATTTCTGGAAAGCTCTGGATGTCTACTTTCCATCGCCATTAAATGCGCATCATTTAGAGTTTTGTAGCTCCAGAAAATACATTTTGAGTGCAGGGAGGTCAGAATCCAACAGCATCAGCAGTCCTTTGTCAGCCTTCTATCAGACTTTTGCTCAGGTCCCTCAATTTCAGCCAGAAAATACCTAAAATCATAGAAAAACACACAAACTCATAGTAAAGTCCAGAAATATGAATTTTACATAAAAACTAATAAAAACATCCCTAAAAGTAGTTAGATCCTACTAAAAACTACTTAAAAACAATGCCAAAAAGTGTATAGATTATCCGCTCATCAGACAACCCCCTTCTAGATAATCTCCTGTGAGACCGTCTGAGAATTAGGAACCAAAGCCACCAGAGGCATTGATTGGGAAGATCTCTCACCCCCCTTCTGAAGGCTGAACGAAAGCAGCCTTCAGTCACTGCAACGTCGTCAGACCGTCAGCCATTCTAACTGCAAGAAAGAAAAACAAGTTGAGAAAATTACAAGTCACATAATCAGAAATAAAGCAACAAACATTTACTCAAAAATAGGAAAGAGCAACCTATCGGCATAAGCTCTACTGGCCTCAAGATTCCCCCATCAAATCGTGGGGGTTCAATGGTCTAATCCCAATTCATCAGTGATATCTTTGTTCTTGGGAGAAAGACCCTGGTAAGTTTTCTGGGTAAGGTAGGAAGTGCCGGCCCCAGAGTTCCAATACAGGCAAATCTGACGCTCCCCGTCTAGAGATTACCAAACGGGATGATGACCTTCAAAGGGACAAACCTTAAAATACTCTGCCTTAAATCCATAGAAAGAATCTTCAAATACATCAAAGATTCGATGGTTCGGATGAGAATGGAAGGAGATATACCCCTTACAATGGTTCCCCTCCTTATGGAGAATAATGCACAAAAAGAAAAACAAAAATATTTCAAGACGAGCCAGTGATGCCAGGGCCTCTTGGCTAGTTTCACTAGCCTCTTCTTTATATATTTTAGGTAGTTTCATGCATTTTCTTAGGTAATAAGCAAGTTTTTGGGTGAATATGCACTTACATCTTGATTCAAGCAAACATTGTGAATTTTACATGATTTCATGAGAATAATGCATGAATTGAATGCCAATTTAGATGATGCAGGATCTCATGATCTAGAACAAAGCTTTGATGCACTTTGTTTGTTTGATTCTAGGCCAAATAAAGCATAGAAGAGCCACGTTAGTAGCCACGTTAGTACCACTAATGTGGTAACTAATGTGGAAAGGGAGCAAGCTTGCAACATTAGTGGTAAAGTTAACACCACTAACGTCTTCAAAGGCCAACTTAGCTTACGTTGGTTACCATGTTAGATGCACTAACGTGGAAGAAAGAAGAAGCTCCAACGTTAATGGTGAAGTTAACACCACTAACGTTACAAAGGCCATGAACACCAGGTTAAGAGTCACGTTAATGCCATTAACATGAGCTCTAACGTGGAGCAAAAAGAATCGCCAATGTTAGTGACACTAACTTTGTCACTAATGTTGGAACAGGCCAATTTTACCCATGTTAGTGGCAACGTTAGTGCCACTAACATAAGAGGTAACGTGGAGCAAGGATAAAGAGCCAACGTTAGTGACACTAACTTTGTCACTAACGTTGGAGATGGCCAATATGCCCACGTTAGTGGCCACGTTAATGCCATTAACGTGAGCACTAACGTGGAAGGGAGGATGTTTTGTAACGTTAGTGACAAAGTTAGTGTCACTAACATCTTCGTGTGATGGCATGCCGTTAATAGCCACGTTAGTAACACTAACGTGGAGCATTAACGTAGGAGAAAGACAAGGATGTAGTGTTATTGGCAAAATTAGCGCCAATAACGCTAGCGAAGGATAGGAAAGGCTACGTTAGTGGTCACGTTAGTGCCACTAACGTGTGATTTAACCTAGCTCAAATGGGTTGGGATGTTAGTGACAAAGTTAATGTCACTAACGTCTTCGAACTAGGATTTACACTTAACGTTAACACCACTAACGTCTTGACTAAACGTGAACCATGCCTGACACAACTTCTTTCTGCAAGCAAAGTTAAGCCCACTGAAGTCTGTAATTGCTTCAACTGAAGATCAAAGGCCCATATCCAAGACTTGCAGAGCTGATAGAGGATCAGAAGAGTAGTATATATATGAGTAGTTTTGAACTAAAAAAGGGGGATTCGGATTGGGATCTGGGGATCCAAGACTTGTAAACACTCTGTATATTTACTTTCTTTGCAATTTAGTTTACTTTACAATGCACTCTTCATTTCTGCTTTCCATTTCCAGAGCTATGAATAACTAAGCCCCTTTTCATTGGGTTAGGGAGCTCTGTTGTAATTTGATGGATCAATTGTAGTTTTCATTCTTCTTCCTCTTTCTTTTCTCTTGATTTTACTAGAAAGCTTTCGATCTTCATCCAATTGGTTAGTTATCTTAGAAAAGAAGCTCTCCATAATTGGATTTCCTCAAAATTTTGGTAGAGGAATGAGGAGATCATGCTAGAAATACTTTCTCATGCTAGAGCAAATTGGGGTTTGGATGGATATGGTGACATATAATCCTACTAATACTTTGATTTGGGAATGCATATGGTATAATCAGTGACCATAGTTCATCTCTTCCCATGAGCAATTAAATCAAGGAATTGGGCAATTGGTCAAGCTTAGAGAGATTGGGTTGCCAAGGAATTGGGATCCAATCACTTAAGATTGCCAAGGAGATCAATGAATGCATTGATTGAGGAAGAGATAAAAATGAACTTGATCCAGAGAATGCAACATCTCCTAAGCCCAATGAATTCCCCATTTCTGATCTTACCCATTCTCTTTTATTCCTGCTATTTACTTTGATGCTCATCTCCCCAAATTCCCAATTAATATTCTACAATTTATTTTTCTGCAATTTATATTCTGCCATTTACTTTCAGCACTTACATTCCCCGTTATTTATCTTTCCCGCTATTTAATTTTCTACAATTCTCAACTCAACTTTGCTTAGTTCAACTAGAATATTCCTCTAATTAAAGTTGCTCGACCAATCAATCCCTGTGGGATTTGACCTCACTCTATTGTGAGTTTTTACTTGATTACAATTCGGTATACTTGCCGAAGGAAAATTTGTTGAGAGATAAGTTTTCGTGCATCAAGTTTATGGCACCGTTGCCGGGGATTGATTTTGTATTGACAATGATTAAATTAGAGGATAACTAGATTGTGCAATTTTCTTTTGTTTTGTTTATTTTGTTTCTGTCATTTACTTCCAATCTCAGCCATTTTTCTTTTATTATTTCATTTTGCTTTATTTCCTTAGTTATTTACATTTTTGTTCAACTAATCCACTAACTATTTGATAAATTGCGTCACTCACACTAAAAGCAACCTTATTAAGAGCGATTTCTTCATTTTTCTCTTGCTTGTGATCTGCTGATTGTATGACAGGTAGAAGAAGAGGAGCTTCAACCTCCTTTGAATATGAACCTGAGAGGGCCTTACTTAGATTAAAAAGGGAAACAAGAGGGAAGAAGGTTGTTGGTGCAGAGGAAGAAGAAGAGAACTTAGCGATAGACATAGAGGAGAACATGGAGAACCACCATGAGGATGAGACACATAACCATGCCAGAGAAGGTGCAGCAAACCATGCTGGGTAGGAGAGAAGAGTTTTAAGCTCTTACATTAATCCAAATCCAGGGAATTATGGAAGTAGCATCCAAAAACCAACCATCCATGCCAATAACTTTGAATTAAAACCTCAACTCATTACCCTTGTTCAGAACAATTGCTCATTTGGAGGAAGGGCCCAAGAAAACCCCAATTAACACTTAACCACTTTCCTGAGAATATGTGATACTGTGAAGTCTAATGGTATTCATCCTGACACCTATAGATTACTCTTTTTCCCCTTTTCTCTCAGGGACAAAGCATCTAAATGGCTGGAATCTTTCCCAAAGAAGAGTCTGACAACTTGGGAAGATGTGGTGAACAAGTTCTTGGCAAGATTCTATCCTCCTCAAAGAGTCAACATATTAAGGGCTGAGGTCCAAACATTCAGGCAATAAGATAGTGAAACTCTCTATGAAGCATGAGAGAGGTACAAGGACTTGACAAGGAGGTTCCCACCAGACATGTTCAATAAATGAGTGCAGCTACACATTTTCTATGAAGGCTTGTCGTATGAATCAAAGAAGGCAGTGGATCACTCTTCAGATGGATCTCTAAACAAGAAGAAGACTATTGAAGAAGCCATAGACATCATAGACACAGTGGCCAATAATGAGTTCTTTTATGCATCAGATAGGAGCAACAACCGAGGAGTAATAGAGCTAAATCAAATGGATGCGTTGCTGGCTCAAAACAAGATGATCACCAAGCAATTGGCTGACCTTACCAAGCAGATAGAAAGGAATCAAGTTGCAACAGTCACCACCTCACCACCAGCTCAAGAAGGAGTGAATGCAGAGGAATGAGGTGACTGGGAACAGGCCAACTATGTTGGAAACTCATCCAGGCAGTCGTATGATCTATACTCCAAGACTTACAATCTGGGTTGGAGGAACCACCCAAACTTTGGGTGGGGGAACCAGCAAGACCAAGGCCAAGATCAAAGGTGTCACAACCCCAACCAAAATAATAATGCAGCCTATCAACACTCAACTCAAAGGCCATATCAACACCCATCCAACAACTTTTCTCAACATCCATATCAAACCCAAAATGGCCATTCTCAACCCTCTAACCTCAACTCACCATCATCATCTGAAGATAGACTCTCCAGGATTGAAACTCTGCTTGAAGGCATATGCAAGGAAGTTCAAGACAGCAGAGCATTCAGGGAGGAAGTGTGATCCAATATGCAAAATCAGGATGCAGCCATCAAGAAGCTTGAGACATAGATTAGCTACCTATTCAAGCAAGTTCCTAACCACAGCCTTTGTAACAACACTAATGCAAACCCAAAGGAGGAGTGTAAAGCCATCACACTCAGGAGTGGAAGGGAATTGAAGGAAACATCGAAGGAAGCACAAGAGAAGAAAACAGATGAAAACAAAGAAAGACAAGAGGAAATGACAACCAATTCTCACGATTCTTGGAAGTCTTTAATAGACTATAGATTAACATATCTTTTGTTGAGGCAATAGAGCAGATGCCACTCTATGCTAAGTTCTTAAAGGAATTGATGACCAAGAAGAGAAGTTGGAAGAATGATGAGACAATTGTACTAACTGAGGAATGTAGTGATATCATTCAACACAATCTATCCCAGAAATTGAAGGACTCAGGGAGCTTCCAAATTCCTTGTATCATAGGGAAAATCATAGTGGAGAAAGCTTTATGTGATTTGGGAGCCAGCATAAATCTAATGTCCATAGCAATGATGAGAATAATGAAGATTGAGGAGGCTAAACCACAAGAATGGCCCTTAAATTGGCGGACCAATCATTCAAATTTCCCCATGGAGTAATGGAAGACTTGTTGGTGAAGGTGGGAGACTTCATATTCCCAGCTGACTTTGTAGTGTTGGATATGGAGGAAGAAGCCAAAGCCTCCATCATTTTGGGAAGGCCATTCTTAGCTACTGCCGAACCATCATAGATGTCCAAAAGGGTGAACTTACCCTTAGGTTATATGATGAAAAGATGGTATTCAATGTGTTCAAAGCCATGAGCTACCCACAGGAATCACTAGGAAAATGCATGAGGTTGGAATCAGTGGAAGTTTTAGTACAAGAAACCCTTGAGGAGGAAGAACTTGAGGAGATGTCAAAGAAGAACCCGCATCAAACGAAAAGGCTAGAGCAGCCGAAGTTCTTATTCAAGGCACATTAGAAGAGAAGAATGAAGAAAAAGAAGCACCCAAGCTTGAACTGAAAGCATTACCATCCACCCTCAAATATGCATATTTGAAAAACAATGAAAGTTACCCAATGATCATAAATTTAGCTCTCAGCCAAGAACAAGAGGAAAATTTAATCAAAGTGTTGCAGAAGCATAAATACGCCATTGGATGGATCCTTGCTGACTTAAAGGGAATCACTTTGGCCATATGCATGCATAAGATACTGTTGGAAGATGATGCCAAACCCTCCATTCAACCCCCCAAAGGAGGCTGAATCCAGTCATGAAAGAGGTAGTGCAGAAGGAAGTCATGAAGCTGTGGCAAGGAGGGGTAATTTACCTAATTTCAGATAGCCCATGGGTGAGCCCTGTCCAAGTGGTCCCCAAGAAAGGAAGCATCACTGTAGTGCCCAATGAAAGGAATGAGCTCATCCCTAAACGAACCATCACAGGATGGAGGATGTGCATTGATTACAGAAAACTTAATGAGGCTACAAGAAAAGATCACTTTCCACTCCCTTTCATGGATCAAATGCTCAAAAGGCTTGCAGGACATGCATATTATTGTTTTCTAGATGGTTATTAAGGATACAATCAAATAGTGGTTGATCCAATAGACTAGGAAAAAATATCATTCACTTGTCCATATGGAGTGTTTGCCTACAGGCGCATGCCATTTGGGCTATGCAATGCACCTGCAACTTTTCATTGCTGCATGCTTTCTATATTCTCAAATATGATAAAAAAATTCATTGAAGTCTTTATGGATGATTTTTCAGTATTCGGGGATTCCTTCCCTAATTGCCTAAATCACCTCGCTTTGATATTAAAAAGATGTCAAGAGACCAACTTTATTTTGAATTGGGAGAAAGGCCATTTCATGGTGACAGAAGGAATAGTTGTTGGACATAAAGTTTCTAACCAAGGCATTGAGGTGGACAGAGCTAACGTGAAATTAATTGAAAATTACCTCCACCTAGTGATGTCAAGGGAATTAGGAGCTTTCTAAGGTATGCTGGCTTTTACAGAAGGTTTATACAAGATTTTTCAAAAATAGCCAAGCCTTTAAGTAATCTTCTTATGTCTGATACATGATGAGCGGATAATTTATATGCTTTTTGGCATTGTTTTTAGGTAGTTTTTAGTATGTTTTAGTTACTTTTTAGTATATTTTTATTAGTTTTTATGCAAAAATCACATTTCTGGACTTTACTATGAGTTTGTGTGTTTTTCTATGATTTCAGGTATTTTCTGGCTGAAATTGAGGGACCTGAGCAAAAATCTAATTAAGAGGCTGAGAAAGGACTGTAGATGCTGTTGGATTCTGACCTCTCTGCATTCGAAGTAGATTTTATGGAGCTACAGAAGCCCAATTGGCACGCTCTCAATTGATTTGGAAAGTAGACATCTTGAGCTTTCCAGAAATGTATAATAGTTCATACTTTTCCTGAGATTTGATGGCCAAAACTGGCATCCAAACGCCCACTAGAGACCCTTTTCTGGCGTTTTACGCTAGAATTGGCATCAAAGCTGGAGTTAAACGCCCAAACTAGCACCCAAGCTGGCGTTTAACTCCAAAAAGAGCTTATGCACATGAAAGTTTCAATGCTCAGCCCAAGCACACAGCAAGTGGGCTCCGGAAGTAGATTTCTGCACTATCTGCACTTAGTTACTCATTTTCTTTAAACCTAATTTACTAGTTTATTATAAATAGCACTTTTTACTATTGTATTCAAATCTTTGGATGAATTTTCGATCCTTTGATCAGGTCTTCTTCCCCTATGTTCAAATTCTTATCTAGACCTTTTCCTCTTATGTATTTTCAACGGTGGAGTTTCTACACCTCATAGATTAAGGTGAGGAGCTTTGCTGTTCCTCATGAATTAATGCAAGTACTATTGTTTTTCTTTCAATTCACGCCTACTTCTTTTCCAAGATATACTCTCATACTTAATTCAGTTAAGTCAGACTGAAGGGGTGATCCATGACAATAACCCACTATCTTCAGTACTCGCTTAGCCAAGATCCGCGTACCTGACAACCACAAGCGGTCTACATGATGTTCAGTATAGTCCTTGGACGCCAGCTGGAGTATATTCTCTTGCGTCTCTAATCCATGTGTTTGATTAGCATCTCCTGACAATAGAGCATTCAAATTAGTGAGATCAGAACCTTCGTGGTATTGGCTAGAAACATTGGCAGCATTTCTGAGATCCAGAAAGTCTAAACCTTGTCTATGGTATTCCGAGTAGGATCTAGGAGGGGATGAGAACCGACAGATGATTAGCCCTGCGATGAGAACCGTAGCCGGACCATTTTCACTGAGAGGACGGATGGTAGCCATTGACAACGGTGATCCACCAACTTATAGCTTGCCATGCAAGGGAGTGCGCATGATTGGATGGAAGCAATAGGGAAGCAGAGGTTCAGAAGCAACAAAGCATCTCCAAACGCTTATCTGAAATTTCCACCAATAAATTACATAAGTATCTCTATTTTATTTTATATTTTATTTATCTGTTAATTATCAAAACCTCATAACCATTTGAATCCGCCTGACTAAGATTTACAAGATGACCATAGCTTGCTTCAAGCCGACAATCTCCATGGGATCGACCCTTACTCGCGTAAGGTTTATTACTTGGACGACCCAGTGCACTTGCTAGTTAGTTGTGCAAAGTTGTGAAAAGTGTGATCACAATTTCGTGCACCAAGTTTTTGGCACCGTTGCCAGGGATTGTTCGAGTTTGGACAACTGATGGTTTATCTTGTTGCTTAGATTGGGTAATCTTCTTTCTTGTTTGAGTCTAGTATCAAGTCCTAAGTTTGGTGTCAATTCCATGTTTTTAATCTTCCTAAGTTTTCATAAAAAAAAATCATGCATTGTGTTCTTCTGTGATCTTCGAGTGGTTCTTTATGATTTCCTTTGTTTGATCTTATGATTTTCCGGTTTTACGTTTTATCTTGTTTTTCATATACATTTTCAAAATCATAGTATTTGAACATTCAAAAGAGCTCACTGGCAATAAAATGCCAGTAAAGAGGCACTTTGGGCGTTAAACGCCGGAATGGCTATCATTCTGGGCGTTAAACGCCAGAATGGGCAGCATTCTGGGCGTTTAACGCCAGAAATGGCAGCATTCTGGGCGTTTAGAAAAATGCCCAGTAAAGAAGGATTTTTGGCATTTAACGCCAGCCAGGGTATCTGGCTAGGCGTTAAACGCACAAAGAGGCAGCCACATGGGCGTTAAACGCCAGAATGGATATCATTCTGGGTGTTTAACGCCAGGATGACACAAGGGAGGTTATTTCATTTCCAATTCAAATTTTTTTCAATTTATCATGTTTTTATTCATAATTTTAAAATCTCATCTTTCCACATTTTAAAAAATCCTTGCTAACAATTAATGTTTTGATTAAAAAAATTGCAACTTTGTTACTTTCTTGTTAAGAAAGGTTCAACCTTTGAATTTTAGAATCATATCTTTTAATTTCTTGTTAGTCAAGTCATCAATTTTAAAAATCAAATCTTTTCCAATTATATCTTTTCAATCATATCTTTTTAAAATCAAATCTTTTTCAATCATATCTTTTTAAATTTTGATTTCAAAATTTTTTCTCTAACTTTTTATCTTTTCAAAATTATTTTCAAATCTTTTTCAACTAATTACTATTTCTAATCTTTTTCAAAACCACCTAACCACTTTTCCACTTCCATTTTTCAAAAATCACTAACCTTTTTTTTTTCAAAAATATTTTTTATTAACTAATTGTTTTCAATTCTAATTTTATTTTATTCCTTTTTTAAATTTTCAAAAACTCTCTCTCTCATCTCTTTCTATTTATTTCATTTAATTGCTAACAATTCTCTTCTACTTATCTAAAAATTCGAACCCTCTCTCTCCCTCTGTGTTCAAATTCTTTTTATTCTCTCTCTACCTCATTCCTCTATTCTTCTTTTCTGCTGACACCTCAAGGAATCTCTATACTATGACATAGAGGATTCTACTACTCCCTTTTGTTCTCTTCTTTTTTATATGAGCAGAAACAGGGATAAAAACATTCTTGTTGAAGCTAATCCTGAACCTGAAAGGACTCTAAAGAGGAAGCTAAGATAAGCTAAAGCACAACACTCCGGAGAGGACCTTACAGAGAATTTCGAAAAAGAAGCAGACATGGTAGCCGAACCCAACAACAATGCCAGAGATGCAAGGAAGATGCTTGGTGACTATGCTACACCAACTTCCAACTTCTATGGAAGAAGCATCTCAATTCTTGCCATTGGAGCAAACAACTTTGAGCTTAAGCCTCAATTAGTTTCTCTAATGCAGCAGAATTACAAGTTTTATGGACTTCCATCGGAAGATCTTCATCAGTTCTTAGCTGAATTCTTACAGATCAATGATACTGTTAAGACCAATGGGGTTGATCTTGAGGTCTACATACTTATGCTTTTCCCCTTTGCTATGAGAGACAGAGCTAGAACATGGTTGGACTCACAACCTAGAGAAAGCCTGAACTCTTGGGACAAGCTGGTCAATGCTTTCTTGACCAAATTTAGTGGGTCAGCTGAGTAAAAGAGTTACTGAAACTCCTCCTAGTACTCTCCCAATCAATACAGAAGAGAATCCCAAAAGAGTGTGCAAGGCCATAACTATAACCAAAATGGCCAAACCTGGAGAGAGTGAAAAGGTAGTGATTCCCAGTAAGGAGGACCTCAAGGGAAGTCCACTAACCAATAATAAGTTCCCTATTGAGGAACCAGAGGAATATGAGGCTCATACAGAGATCATAGAAATTCCACTGAACTTACTATTGTCATTCATGAGCTCTGATGAATATTCTTCCTCTGAAGAGGACGAAGATACTGTTGAAGAACAAGTTGCTTAGTATCTAGGAGCAATCATGAAGCTGAATGCCAAGTTATTTGGTAATGAGACTTGGGAGGATGAACCTCCATTGCTCATCAATGAACTGAATACATGGATTCAGCAGACATTGCCTCAAAAGAAACCAGATCCCAGAAAGTTCTTAATACCTTGCACCATAGGCACCATGACCTTTGAGAAGGCTCTGTGTAATCTGGGGTCAGGTATCAACCTCATGCCACTCTCTGTAATGGAGAAACTAGGGATCTTTGAGGTACAAGCTGCCAAAATCTTACTAGAGATGGCAGACAAATCAATGAAATAGGCTTATGGACTTGTAGAGGATGTCTTAGTGAAGGTTAAAGGCTTTTACGTCCCTACTGACTTCATAATCCTAGACATTGGGAAGGATGAGGATGAATCCATTATCTTTGGAAGACCCTTCCTAACCACAACAAGGGCTGTGATTGATGTGGACAGAGGAGAGTTAGTCCTTCAATTGAATGAGGACAACCTTGTGTTTAAGACTCAAGGATCTTCTTCTATAAACATGGAGAAGAAGCATGAAAAGCTTCTCTCAATATAGAGTCAGACAGAACCCCCACACTCAACTTCTAAGTTTGGTGTTGGGAGGCCACAATTATGCTCTAAGCACCTGTGAAGCTCTGTAAGAGTTTCCTGTCAAGCTATTGACATTAAAGAAGCGCTTGTTGGGAGGCAACCCAATTTTATTTATCTATATTAATTACTCTTTCATTTTATTTTCCATTGTTAGTCTATATCTTCTTTAGGTTGATGATCATGTGGAGTCACAAAAACAGCTGCAGAATTAAAGCATGAATAAAAAACAGCAAAAAAATAGCACACCCTAGAGGACAAGCGTACTGGCGTTTAAACGCCAATAAGGATAGCAAATTGGGCGTTTAACGCCCAGTCTGGCACCATTCTGGGCGTTAAATGCCAGAAATGGCACTCAGACTGGCGTTTAACGTTAGAAAAGGGTGTCTGGTGTCTGGCTGGCATTAAACGCCAGTAAGGGTAGTAGAATGGGCGTTTAACGCCCAATCTGGCAGCATTCTGGGCGTTAAACACCAGAACTGGCAAGCAAATTGGCATTTAATGCCAGAAATGGGCAGCAGCCTGGCGTTTAACGCCAGAAATGCCACACAGAGGGCGTTTAAATGCTAGAAAGGGGAAGGGATGAGAAATCCTTGACTCCTCATGATCTGTGAACCCCACAAGATCCCCACCTACCCCACCCATTCAAATTCAAACCATCTCCCTCCCAAACCCACCCATTCTCACACGGATCCCCTCTCTCTCTTACCCTATAAATACCCCTCCTCACTTCTTTATCTTCACACACCATAACCACCTAAAACCCCCCTTGGCCGAACCACTCACCCCCTTCTATCTCTTCCATTTCTTCTTCTTCTCCTCCTTTCTTTCTTCTTTTGCTCGAGGACGAGCAAACTTTTTAAGTTTGGTGTGGAAAAAGTGTTGCTTTTTGTTTTTCCATAACCATTAATTGCACCTAAGGCCGGAGAAACCTCTAGAAAGAGGAAAGGGAAGGCAGTTGCTTACACCTCCAAGTCATGGGAGATGGAGAGATTTATCTCAAAAGCCCATCACTAGAAAGAGGATGGAGCAAACAAGAAAGCCCACTCATGGACCTCAACAAGAGCATAAGGAAGTCCCTCATCAAGAAATCCCTAAGATGCCTCAAGGGATGTATTTTCCTCTACACAATTAAGGATGGAGCACCAACATGGAGCAACTAAGACTGGAGCACCAAGAGCACTCCATCATCCTCCATGAAATTAGATAAGATCAAAGAGCCATGAGGGAGGAGCAACAAAGGCAAGGAAGAGATATTGAGGAGCTCAAGCACTCCATAGGATCTTCAAGAGGAAGAACTAGTCGCTGTCATTTAGGTGGACCCGTTCTTTAATTTCCTTGTTCTTATTTTTCTATTTTTCATTTTTTTGTGCTTTATGTTTTGTCTATGTTTGTGTCTTTATTACATGATCATTAGTGTCTAGAGTCTATGGCTTGAAGTTATGAATGTCCCATGAATCCTTCACCTTTTTTAAATGAAAAATGTTTCTATTTGCAAAAGAACAAGAAGTACATGAATTTCAAATTCTTTCTTGAAATTAGTTTAATTATTTTGATGTGGTGGCAATACTTCTTGTTTTCTGAATGAATGCTTGAACAGTGCATATTTTTTATAGTGAAGTTTATGAATGTTAAAATTGTCAACTCTTGAAAGAATAATGAAAAAAGAGAAATGTTATTGATAATCTGAAAAATCATAAAATTGATTCCTGAGGCAAGAAAAAGTAGTGAAAAAGAAAAAGCTTGCAAAAAAACAAAAATAAAAAAAGAGAGAAAAATGGCAAAAAATAAAGAAAAAGAAAGAAAAAGAAAAAGCAAGCAGAAAAAGCCAGTAACCCTTTAAACTAAAAGGCAAGGGTAAAAAGGATCCAAGACTTCGAGCATTAATGGATAGGAGGGCCCAAAGGAATAAAATCATAGCCTAAGCGGCTAAATCAAGCTGTCCCTAACCATGTGCTTGTGTCATGAAGGTCCAAGTGAAAAGCTTGGGATTTAGTGGTTAAAGTCATGATCCAAAGCAAAAGAGTGTGCTTAAGAACTCTGGACACCTCTAACTAGGGACTCTAGCAAAGCTGAGTCACAATCTGAAAAGGTTAACCCAGTTATGTGTCTATGGCATTTATGTATCCGGTGGTAATACTAAAAAACAAGATGCTTAGGGTCACGGCCAAGACTCATAAGTAGCTGTGTTCAAGAATCAACATACTGAACTAGGAGAATCAATAACACTATCTGAATTCTGAGTTCCTATGGATGCCAATTATTCTGAACTTCAAAGGATAAAGTGAGATGTCAAAAATGTTCAGAAGCAAAAAGCTACTAGTCCCGCTCATCTAATTGGAACTAAGCTTCATTGATGTTTTGGAATTTATTGTATATTCTCTTCTTTTTATACTATTTTGTTTTTAGTTCTTTGGGGACAAGCAACAATTTAAGTTTGGTGTTGTGATGAGCGGATAATTTATACGCTTTTTGGCATTGTTTTTAGGTAGTTTTTAGTATGTTTTAATTACTTTTTAGTATATTTTTATTAGTTTTTATGCAAAAATCACCTTTCTGGACTTTACTATGAGTTTTTGTATTTTTCTATGATTTCAGGTATTTTCTAGCTGAAATTGAGGGACCTAAGCAAAAATCTGATTCAAAGGCTGAGAAAGGACTGCAAATGCTGTTGGATTCTGACCTCCATGCACTCGAAGTAGATTTTCTGGAGCTAAAAAAGCCCAATTGGCACACTCTCAATTAATTTGGAAAGTAGACATTCTGGGCTTTCCAGAAATGTATAATAGTCCATACTTTGCTTGAGATTGATGGCTTAAACTGGCATCCAAATGCCCACTAGAGACCCTTTTCTGGCGTTTTACGCCAGAACTGGCACCAAAGCTGGAGTTAAACGCCCAAACTGGCACCCAAGCTGGCGTTTAACTCCAAGAAGAGCTTATGCATGTGAAAGATTCAATGCTCAGCCCAAGCACACACCAAGTGGGCCCCGGAAGTATATTTCTGCACTATCTGCACTTAGTTACTCATTTTCTGTAAACCTAGTTTACTAGTTTAGTATAAATAGCACTTTTTACTATTGTATTCATATCTTTGGACGACTGATACGGAAAAATGAGATTTCACGTACAACCGGCAAGTATACCGGGTCGTATCAAGTAGTAAGACTCACTAAGAGTGAGGTCGATCCCACGAGGATTGGTAGATTAAGCAACTTTAGTTAAATGGTAGATTTAGTCAAGCAAACATAGTTTTGATTTCATGAGCATTTTGATTTTTAAACATAATTGCAAGAATTTAAATGGCAAAGAATGTAAAGAACTAGAATAAAGAAATGAAGTGCAAGTAAATGACGGAAACTTAAATTGCAAGAAACTTAAATAACATCAAAGGTAAATGGCAAGAAATAGATGAACAGAATGTAAATAACAAGAGTAGTAAATAGACAGAATGTAGAAAGGGATTGGGAATTGGGTAATCAAATAGCTAGAGCAAGAGAAATGAGAGTTAATGATAGAGAGGATCATTAGGGATTAGAGATGTTAGTTTTCATGAATTGATGTTAGTCAAATCCTTCTCAATCATGGGTATAGATCCATGGCAAATGGGTGATTGAATCCCAATCTCTTGGTGATTCAATCTCTCTCAACATAGCCAATTGCCACTCTCGTGATCTAATTGTTCATGAGAAGAGATGAAGATCAATTTTAATCCAGCCACACAATTTCCAAAATCTCAACCAAGGAGAGTTACATCTCACATACTAACCAAGGTATGTTGATTGAGGAAATCATGAGAGGATGAACTCTAAACTGAATTATGTGGCTCATTCATCAAATTCACCACATAATTCATATAGATTAACCCCTCTCTCGATGGTGGTTGAATCTTTGAAGAACAAGAGTTCCCTCTTTAGATCAACCACTAAAATTGAGAAAGAGAAGATGGGTTCACCAATTCATTCAAACCAACAGAGCTCCTCCCCCTATGAAAGGGGTTTAGTGAATCATAGCTCCAATTTCAACAACAAATGCCATTAGCAAAAATTAAACTAAATGTAAAGAAAGATGATGAAGAAGAAGAAAAATGCTTAAAGCTTAAAGAAAATGAAGAAGAGAAGTTCCCAGATGAACCAAAATTAGCTCTCTGGGTCTCCTCTCGGAAGTACCAAAAGAGTTTTCAAATACAAGTGCTAAAAAGTGTAAAAATAACTAAGTGTAAAAAGTAGAGTAAAAATGTAAAAAAAAAAATATCCCCTAAAAGTACAAACTCAATCTCTATTTATACTAGTCCTAAAGATCTTCAAGTGGGTCAGCAAGATGGGCTTCCTCTTTGTTGAATTCTTGGCTCAATTGATGAAGTTTCTGGCCTTTGTGAGGAATAGGGGAAGTAGAGCAAGTTGGCACCAATTCTGGCCCATTGAGGGCGTTATTGGCACTAACTCCAGGCCAAATGCACGTTGGCAACGTGCAAGACATTTTCCTGGTAGTGAAGTATGAGACTTGGGCGTTGCTAGCCCAAGTTGTTGCCAACAACTTGCTTTTCCTCTTCTTGGCCTTACTTTCATGCTAAACGTAGCCCAGAATTTGAGTGTCAACCTTCAGCTTCAATATGGACTATCATACATCATTGAAAAGCTCTTGATGTCTATTTTCTAATGCCACTGGAATCACCCCAATTGGACTTTCCTAGCTCAAGTTATGGTTCCTCAAAGAAGGTAAGGTCAAGCTGCCAAGTTGTTGCCAAGTTGTTGAAAAGCAAATTACAATTAAATGAAAATTTCTATTCTAGATCCTTTTTGTGGGCTTGATTTGTTGACAATTGTGGGCATGCTTGCTTGAACTTTAAAGTAGACTTGTGTGAGAGAAGTGCATCAGATTGAGGTCTAGAGTGGCTTGGCGTTGGTGCTGGCATTAGCGCTGGCGTTAGTCATACTAACGCTATGACTTGCTTCCAAGCTGGTGTTTTTGGGGCTTAAAGATGCCTATTCTTTGTACTCCAATTCATGCCCACTATAAACTATTATACATCATTGAAAATCCATGAATGTCAGCTTTCTAATACAACTGGAAGCAGCTCAATTGGAAATATGTAACTCAAGTTATGCTCCTTTGAAGGGGATAAATCGATGGCGTCGTTGCTGGCGTTAGTGTTCTTAACGCTGCCACTAACCCCAGCGTTAACGACGTTAATAATTGCCAGGTTCTAAAGCTCAAAATTAATGTCCACCCCATACTAGTATATATTATTGGAAAGCCCTGAAAGTCTACTTTCCAATGCTTTTGAAAGCGCATCATTTGAAACTTTGTAGCTCAAGTTATACTCCTTAGAATGTGAAGAGGTCATCCAGCCTTACTATAGGTTGATACCATGTTCATCTTTGCTCTTTTGGGGCAGGTTTTCTCCCTCAAATTTAGTGTTTACCATGTAGCGCCATATATGCTTGGAAAGCTCTAGATTCCTAATTTCCAATGCCACCGGAATCATCTCATTTGGAGCTTTTTAGCTCAAGTTATGCTCCTTTGAAGAAGACAAGGTCAGGTTACCAAGGGTCGGAGGCATTAGTACTGGCGTTAGTGGCACTAATGTTGCCACTAACCCACCCCCAAGTCTTCCTTGCTCCAGCATTATTGCTGGTGTTAGTGGCACTGACATGGCCACTAACGTCACCAATCTTGCCCTTGTATCCCTTGTCGCTGGCGTTAGTGGGTAGCTAACGCCACCACTAACACTGCTCTTCTTTGCTTCACATACGTTGACATTAGTGTTAGTGGCATTAACGTGGCCACTAATGCCACACCTTCTTCTTTCATGATTGTTTTGTGCCTTTTACTTCTTTTTCCACTATTTTCTACAAAATAGATCAACACAAAGAGATGAAAGTAATCTATGACTTAAGCACAAAAATACTCAATAATTAAGCATGATTAATTAAATTTTGATATGAAAAAAGCATAGAAAAACACAACATAATGCGCAGTCATCACAATACCAAACTTAAATCTTGCTTTTTCCCAAGCAATAAAAGAACTTTGCACAAAGAATTCTCTTAATTAGAATGTATTGAAGAATTTCTCATTATGCCTTCATGGGTAAAGTGATTAAGTGACTATGGGATGAACTCCATTTTGTATGCTTATGCAAGGATTCCAGTGCTCATTAGTCCTTACATTTTGAAAGTCTTAGATCTTAGGACTTTCATTCAAATGATATCATGGAAATCTCTTTATAGGTAATCACCTTGAAACAGCTCATTGTTTATGTGTCTTGGCCTTGACTCTAAGTGTCATGTCTCAAAGCGGCTCTTTAGATAAGCTTTCAATCAATACTCCCAAACCAGTTGGTTTTAAGGTATTAGGTGTTAAAGCACCCCCAAGGATTTACTTGCTCAAGCCTCTTTCCTTGACACACTTCAACCACAAGCATTTACTAGGATAGCAACTCTTTTGAGTTTTTGTTTCTTTCTTTTTTTTTCCTAGTAATTGATGCTCAGAGCCTTTTGCCATGTTCTTTTGTTTTTTTTTTTGTTTCTTTTGCTTTCTTTTGTTGCTGCTTCTTGGATCAATAAATGTTTGAGATTCTCCATAATACTTCTTTGAACTCTATTTCCTGCCTATGAGCTCCCATGCAAGTTTTCACAAACATGCAACCTCAATACACAATCATACAACTAGAACCACCACTTCTCTTAATCTTTTGCTTGCCTCAAAATAGATTTTTGACTCCTTAATCATTCTTTTCAAAGACATGTTCTCTGTTTGCATTTTCATAGGTATTGAGTGCAAGCAATCTCAAGAGTATGGTGTTATGATATATCAAACATCTTAGTTATTGAACTACAAAGAAGTTATACTAAGCAGACAAACAGGGGTACAATATCACTTTCAATCATAGTAGTTTGAATACAAGACAATCACTCAACAATACAACCTTTTGGAGTTTACTTGCTTTACTCCTTATCATCATCATTGTTGGTTTCTATATCCCTCTTTGTCTCTTTGGTTGATGATGCTTGATCCTTTTCAAGATTGAAGTGATCGCCTACAATGAACTTTGAAAGTTGCTTGTCCCCAAGCACTTGAGAGATGGTTAACATGCATGTATGCTTGTGATATTCTAGACATAAGTTGGTGTGGGGACACCAAACTTAGTTCCTTGCTTACTTTTATATGCAGTGGAATGAATACATGTAAGAAACATCAAGTGCTTCTATTAAGGAAACAAAATCTAAATTAAAAGTAGCAATTGTTAAGTAGTTTTTCTGATTGTTTGGAGCTAGTGACTAATCATGCAAAGGGTTAAAATGTGTCTTTAATGAAACTTTTTGGTGGAACACCAAACTTAGCACCTCACATTCACCTTTGAATTCTGTTGGTGTGTAATACCAAACTTAGCTCCTTGCAATGCAAATAAATATACTTAACTCTTTTATTGAATTAACTAAGAAAAGAAGACTACCTTTGGTTGGGTTGTTTCCCAACAAGCGCTTTTTTTATCGTCATTAGCTTGACGGTTGTCCCTCTTTAGGGCGGATGATGATCATAGTGCCTTAATCCTTCCCCTCTCACCGTGAGCTTCCTTCCAGTATCATTCTTGATGATTTCCACATGTTCAAGTGAGAGGATTTTGTTCACTGTGTAGTATCCAGAAAAGTGTGGAGATGTCTCTATTGGTTGGTAAGTTAGCATCACTTTATCCCCTGGTGAGAAGTCTTCAGTGGAGATTTTCTTGTTTCTCCATCCTCTTGGCATTTTCTTCTTGGGACTCTCTTCTTTTCCAAGAGATAGTTCAGGTTTTGGAATCTCAATTTTTGGACAGTCCTTGCTATGAATCTTAAATGCTGACTTTGATTGCAGCTTCTCCTCTATTCTTTGAGCTTGTTGCAGCACCTCCACCTCTTCATTTTCTTTCCAGCATGAGCTTGGAAGTGCCTCATCAGGTGCCTCTTTCAAGTTTGGATGTGCATGTCCCTGGCGTTGGCAACTTGAATGGTGCATGTCCCTGGCGTTGGCAACTTGAATGGTGCATGTCCCTGGCGTTGGCAACTTGAATGGTGCATGTCCCTGGCGTTGGCAACTTGAATGGTGCATGTCCCTGGCGTTGGCAACTTGAATGGTGCATGTCCCTGGCGTTGGCAACTTGAATGGTGCATGTCCCTGGCGTTGGCAACTTGAATGGTGCATGTCCCTGGCGTTGGCAACTTGAATGGTGCATGTCCCTGGCGTTGGCAACTTGAATGGTGCATGTCCCTGGCGTTGGCAACTTGAATGGTGCATGTCCCTGGCGTTGGCAACTTGAATGGTGCATGTCCCTGGCGTTGGCAACTTGAATGGTGCATGTCCCTGGCGTTGGCAACTTGAATGGTGCATGTCCCTGGCGTTGGCAACTTGAATGGTGCATGTCCCTGGCGTTGGCAACTTGAATGGTGCATGTCCCTGGCGTTGGCAACTTGAATGGTGCATGTCCCTGGCGTTGGCAACTTGAATGGTGCATGTCCCTGGCGTTGGCAACTTGAATGGTGCATGTCCCTGGCGTTGGCAACTTGAATGGTGCATGTCCCTGGCGTTGGCAACTTGAATGGTGCATGTCCCTGGCGTTGGCAACTTGAATGGTGCATGTCCCTGGCGTTGGCAACTTGAATGGTGCATGTCCCTGGCGTTGGCAACTTGAATGGTGCATGTCCCTGGCGTTGGCAACTTGAATGGTGCATGTCCCTGGCGTTGGCAACTTGAATGGTGCATGTCCCTGGCGTTGGCAACTTGAATGGTGCATGTCCCTGGCGTTGGCAACTTGAATGGTGCATGTCCCTGGCGTTGGCAACTTGAATGGTGCATGTCCCTGGCGTTGGCAACTTGAATGGTGCATGTCCCTGGCGTTGGCAACTTGAATGGTGCATGTCCCTGGCGTTGGCAACTTGAATGGTGCATGTCCCTGGCGTTGGCAACTTGAATGGTGCATGTCCCTGGCGTTGGCAACTTGAATGGTGCATGTCCCTGGCGTTGGCAACTTGAATGGTGCATGTCCCTGGCGTTGGCAACTTGAATGGTGCATGTCCCTGGCGTTGGCAACTTGAATGGTGCATGTCCCTGGCGTTGGCAACTTGAATGGTGCATGTCCCTGGCGTTGGCAACTTGAATGGTGCATGTCCCTGGCGTTGGCAACTTGAATGGTGCATGTCCCTGGCGTTGGCAACTTGAATGGTGCATGTCCCTGGCGTTGGCAACTTGAATGGTGCATGTCCCTGGCGTTGGCAACTTGAATGGTGCATGTCCCTGGCGTTGGCAACTTGAATGGTGCATGTCCCTGGCGTTGGCAACTTGAATGGTGCATGTCCCTGGCGTTGGCAACTTGAATGGTGCATGTCCCTGGCGTTGGCAACTTGAATGGTGCATGTCCCTGGCGTTGGCAACTTGAATGGTGCATGTCCCTGGCGTTGGCAACTTGAATGGTGCATGTCCCTGGCGTTGGCAACTTGAATGGTGCATGTCCCTGGCGTTGGCAACTTGAATGGTGCATGTCCCTGGCGTTGGCAACTTGAATGGTGCATGTCCCTGGCGTTGGCAACTTGAATGGTGCATGTCCCTGGCGTTGGCAACTTGAATGGTGCATGTCCCTGGCGTTGGCAACTTGAATGGTGCATGTCCCTGGCGTTGGCAACTTGAATGGTGCATGTCCCTGGCGTTGGCAACTTGAATGGTGCATGTCCCTGGCGTTGGCAACTTGAATGGTGCATGTCCCTGGCGTTGGCAACTTGAATGGTGCATGTCCCTGGCGTTGGCAACTTGAATGGTGCATGTCCCTGGCGTTGGCAACTTGAATGGTGCATGTCCCTGGCGTTGGCAACTTGAATGGTGCATGTCCCTGGCGTTGGCAACTTGAATGGTGCATGTCCCTGGCGTTGGCAACTTGAATGGTGCATGTCCCTGGCGTTGGCAACTTGAATGGTGCATGTCCCTGGCGTTGGCAACTTGAATGGTGCATGTCCCTGGCGTTGGCAACTTGAATGGTGCATGTCCCTGGCGTTGGCAACTTGAATGGTGCATGTCCCTGGCGTTGGCAACTTGAATGGTGCATGTCCCTGGCGTTGGCAACTTGAATGGTGCATGTCCCTGGCGTTGGCAACTTGAATGGTGCATGTCCCTGGCGTTGGCAACTTGAATGGTGCATGTCCCTGGCGTTGGCAACTTGAATGGTGCATGTCCCTGGCGTTGGCAACTTGAATGGTGCATGTCCCTGGCGTTGGCAACTTGAATGGTGCATGTCCCTGGCGTTGGCAACTTGAATGGTGCATGTCCCTGGCGTTGGCAACTTGAATGGTGCATGTCCCTGGCGTTGGCAACTTGAATGGTGCATGTCCCTGGCGTTGGCAACTTGAATGGTGCATGTCCCTGGCGTTGGCAACTTGAATGGTGCATGTCCCTGGCGTTGGCAACTTGAATGGTGCATGTCCCTGGCGTTGGCAACTTGAATGGTGCATGTCCCTGGCGTTGGCAACTTGAATGGTGCATGTCCCTGGCGTTGGCAACTTGAATGGTGCATGTCCCTGGCGTTGGCAACTTGAATGGTGCATGTCCCTGGCGTTGGCAACTTGAATGGTGCATGTCCCTGGCGTTGGCAACTTGAATGGTGCATGTCCCTGGCGTTGGCAACTTGAATGGTGCATGTCCCTGGCGTTGGCAACTTGAATGGTGCATGTCCCTGGCGTTGGCAACTTGAATGGTGCATGTCCCTGGCGTTGGCAACTTGAATGGTGCATGTCCCTGGCGTTGGCAACTTGAATGGTGCATGTCCCTGGCGTTGGCAACTTGAATGGTGCATGTCCCTGGCGTTGGCAACTTGAATGGTGCATGTCCCTGGCGTTGGCAACTTGAATGGTGCATGTCCCTGGCGTTGGCAACTTGAATGGTGCATGTCCCTGGCGTTGGCAACTTGAATGGTGCATGTCCCTGGCGTTGGCAACTTGAATGGTGCATGTCCCTGGCGTTGGCAACTTGAATGGTGCATGTCCCTGGCGTTGGCAACTTGAATGGTGCATGTCCCTGGCGTTGGCAACTTGAATGGTGCATGTCCCTGGCGTTGGCAACTTGAATGGTGCATGTCCCTGGCGTTGGCAACTTGAATGGTGCATGTCCCTGGCGTTGGCAACTTGAATGGTGCATGTCCCTGGCGTTGGCAACTTGAATGGTGCATGTCCCTGGCGTTGGCAACTTGAATGGTGCATGTCCCTGGCGTTGGCAACTTGAATGGTGCATGTCCCTGGCGTTGGCAACTTGAATGGTGCATGTCCCTGGCGTTGGCAACTTGAATGGTGCATGTCCCTGGCGTTGGCAACTTGAATGGTGCATGTCCCTGGCGTTGGCAACTTGAATGGTGCATGTCCCTGGCGTTGGCAACTTGAATGGTGCATGTCCCTGGCGTTGGCAACTTGAATGGTGCATGTCCCTGGCGTTGGCAACTTGAATGGTGCATGTCCCTGGCGTTGGCAACTTGAATGGTGCATGTCCCTGGCGTTGGCAACTTGAATGGTGCATGTCCCTGGCGTTGGCAACTTGAATGGTGCATGTCCCTGGCGTTGGCAACTTGAATGGTGCATGTCCCTGGCGTTGGCAACTTGAATGGTGCATGTCCCTGGCGTTGGCAACTTGAATGGTGCATGTCCCTGGCGTTGGCAACTTGAATGGTGCATGTCCCTGGCGTTGGCAACTTGAATGGTGCATGTCCCTGGCGTTGGCAACTTGAATGGTGCATGTCCCTGGCGTTGGCAACTTGAATGGTGCATGTCCCTGGCGTTGGCAACTTGAATGGTGCATGTCCCTGGCGTTGGCAACTTGAATGGTGCATGTCCCTGGCGTTGGCAACTTGAATGGTGCATGTCCCTGGCGTTGGCAACTTGAATGGTGCATGTCCCTGGCGTTGGCAACTTGAATGGTGCATGTCCCTGGCGTTGGCAACTTGAATGGTGCATGTCCCTGGCGTTGGCAACTTGAATGGTGCATGTCCCTGGCGTTGGCAACTTGAATGGTGCATGTCCCTGGCGTTGGCAACTTGAATGGTGCATGTCCCTGGCGTTGGCAACTTGAATGGTGCATGTCCCTGGCGTTGGCAACTTGAATGGTGCATGTCCCTGGCGTTGGCAACTTGAATGGTGCATGTCCCTGGCGTTGGCAACTTGAATGGTGCATGTCCCTGGCGTTGGCAACTTGAATGGTGCATGTCCCTGGCGTTGGCAACTTGAATGGTGCATGTCCCTGGCGTTGGCAACTTGAATGGTGCATGTCCCTGGCGTTGCCAAGGATAACGCCAATGGTTCTTGGCGTTGGCAACGCCCTCGAGCTCTCCTTGGCTCAGCTCTTTGCTTGCCTGGGCGTTGCCAACTTGGTGTTGGCGTTGGCAACGTGGTGACATCCTTCCCTGGTGGCTCTTGGCGTTGCCAACTTGGTCTTCAAGTTGGCAACTTGCAATCCTTCATTTCCTTGCATTTGGGGCTTAAGTTTCCCTCTGATTTGAGCTTCCATTCCTTGCCACATTATGGACTATTGTATATCGTTGAAAAGCTCTTGATGTCAGCTTCTCAACGCAATTGGAATCATGCCAATTGGATCCTTGTGGTTCAAGATATTCATCCTTGAAGAGGGGAAGGTCAGGCTGCAATTTCCGCTGATTGTGCACTAGCACGTTGCCAACTTGGTTTCCAAGTTGCCAACGCCCAAAGTGGTGCTGCCAGGAGGTGTAGCACGTTGGCAACTTGGAAACCAAGTTGGCAACGTGCTAGTGCACAATCAGCGGAAATTGCAGCCTGACCTTCCCCTCTTCAAGGATGAATATCTTGAACCACAAGGATCCAATTGGCATGATTCCAATTGCGTTGAGAAGCTGACATCAAGAGCTTTCCAACGATATACAATAGTCCATAATGTGGCAAGGAATGGAAGCTCAAATCAGAGGGAAACTTAAGCCCCAAAAGCAAGGAAATGGAGCATTGCAAGTTGCCAACTTGAGGACCAAGTTGGCAACGCCAGGAAGCCATCAGGAGATGCATTGCACGTTGCCAACGCCAAGACCAAGTTGGCAACGCCAGGAAGCCACCAGGGGAGATGCATTGCACGTTGCCAACGCCAAGACCAAGTTGGCAACGCCAGGAAGCTACCAGGGGAGATGTTGGCACGTTGTCTCTGGCGTGTTTGCCAACAACGTGGGCAACAAGCAATGCTCCATTTCCTTGCTCTTGGGGCTTAAAGTTGCCTCTAATTTGGACTTCCATTTCATGCTCCCTTATGGACTATTATATATCGTTGGAAAGCTCATGATGTCAGCTTTCTAACACAACTAAAAGCATGTCAATTGGATCTCTGTGTTTCAAGTTATTCATCCTTGAAGAGGGGGAGGTCAAGCTGCCAACTCTGCTGAACACACACCAGCACGTTGCCAACTTGGTTTCCAAGTTGCCAACGTGCTGTTTGCTCCTGATTGCACAAAATAGGCGTTGCCAACTTGGTTTCCAGGTTGCCAACTTGCTATTCCTCCTTGTTCCAAGCTTTCCTTGCCCCATTGTCTTCTTGCTTCATCCCTAACATAAACCAACAAATTTTCCTCAAAGTTTTGCCATCTTATGCATTAAATTTCAAGGGAATCATTCACATCAACTTGCATATAATCTTCTTGAATCATTTGCATAGATTATGTCAAATTTCACTTAATTCTTGGTTTATGAATGCATGGAGGAAAAGTTCACAAATTTGTCTATTTATTTCAAGGAAAATGAATAAAGCTAAGCTAAAACTAACTAAACTAACTAGTTAAAATAGCAAATATGCGAATGCATCAACGACTTTTCGATCCTTTGATCAGGTCTTCTTCTCCTGTTTTCAAATTCTTATTCCATGTGGGATGCTGGCCATTCAGCCATGCCTAGACCTTTTTCTCTTATGTATTTTCAACGGTGAAGTTTCTACACCTCATAGATTAAGGTGGAGCTTTGCTGTTCCTCATGAATTAATGCAAGTACTATTATTTTTCTTTCAATTCACGCCTACTTCTTCTCCAAGATATACTCTCATACTTAATTCAGTTAAGTCAGACTGAAGGGGTAATCCGTGACAATCCCCCACTATCTTCAGTACTTGCTTAGCCAAGATCCGCGTGCCTGACAACCACAAGCGGTCTACATGATGTTCAATATAGTCTTTGGACGCCAGCTGGAGTATATTCTCTTGGGTCTCTGATCCATGCGTTTGATTAACATCTCCTGACAACAGAGCATTCAAATTAGTGAGATCAGAACCTTCATGGTATAGGCTAAAAATAATTGGCAGCATTCCTGAGATCCAAAAAGTCTAAACCTTGTCTGTGGTATTCCGAGTAGGATCTGGGAGGGGATGAGAACCGACAGATGATTAGCCCTGCGATGAGAACCATAGTCGGACCATTTTCACTGAGAGGACGAATGGTAGCCATTGACAACGGTGATCCACCAACTTATAGCTTGCCATGCAAGGGAGTGCGCATGATTGGATGGAAGCAATAGGGAAGCAGAGGTTCAGAAGCAACAAAGCATCTCCAAACGCTTATCTGAAATTTCCACCAATAAATTACATAAGTATCTTTATTTTATTTTATGTTTTATTTATCTGTTAATTATCAAAACCTTATAACCATTTGAATCCACCTGACTGAGATTTACAAGATGACCATAGCTTGCTTCAAGCTGACAATCTCCGTGGGATCGACCCTTACTAGCGTAAGGTTTATTACTTGGACAACCCAGTGCACTTGCTGGTTAGTTGTGCGAAGTTGTGAAAAGTGTGATCACAATTTCGTGCACCAATACACCCTTTGTTTTTTATCAGAAGTGCATGCTAGCGTTTGAAAACTTGAAAAAGAAACTTTCCTCAGCCCCTATCATTACCCCACCTGATTGGAATTTGCCATTTGAACTGATGTGTGACGCATCTGATTTTGCAGTTGGGGCCGTGCTAGGACAGAGGAAAGATAACTTGGTGCATGTCAGTACTATGCCAACAAAGTCCTTAATGACACTCAAAAGAATTACACCACTACTAAAAAGGAGTTGTTGGCAATAGTATTTGCATTCGATAAATTTAGATCATATCTCGTTGGCTCCAAACTGATTGTTTTTACTGATCACACATCACTTAAATATTTGTTTGCCAAGCAGGAATCAAAACCCAGATTGATAAGATGAATCTTGTTGTTGCAGGAATTCAATATTGAGATTAAAGACAAGAAATGAGTGAAGAACAAGGTAGCAGATCATCTATCTAGAATCCATTGTGAGAAAGATGGCACACATGATTCAAGTGTGAATGAGTTCTTTCCAGATGAACAACTAATGTTGGTTCACAAGGCACCCTGGTTTGCAGACATTCCCAATTTTGAAGCAACTGGGGAAGTGCCTCCAGAGATCAACAAACATCAAAGGAGGAAGCTCATTAATGATGCTAAATATTTCATTTGGGATGAGCCATATCTCTTCATGAAATATTTAGATGGAATACTTAGAAAATGCATTTCAGAGGAAGAAGGACGAGAAGTCCTATGGAATTGCCATGGTTCTTGCTATAGAGGCCATTTTATAGGGGAAAGAACTGCAGCCAAAGTACTACAGTGTGGATTCTTTTGGCCTACTATTTTCAAGGATGCTAGAGAACTAGTGAAGAGCTGCAATAAATGCTAAAGGGTTGTGAATTTGCCCAAAAGAAATGAGATGCCACAGCACTTCATCTTAGAACTCGAACTGTTTGATGTGTGGAGAATCGATTTCATGGGACCATTCCCAACCTCATATTCAAACAAGTATATTCTGGTGGCAGTGGACTATGTATCCAAGTGGGTAGAGGCCATTGCGACCCCAACAAATGATAATAGAGTGGTCATGAATTTCCTCAGAAGGAATATCTTCAGCCGGTTTGGAGTTCCACGAGCCCTCATCAGTGATGGAGGAAGCCATTTTTGTAACAGACCATTAGACGATCTTCTCCTAAGATATGGGGTAAAGCATAAGGTTGCCACACCTTATCATCCCCAAATAAGTGGGCAAACAGAGATCTCCAACAAAGAGCTCAAAAGGATCCTGGAAAAGATTGTGGGAGCATCAAGAAAGGACTGGTCAAAAAAGCTGGATGACGCTCTTTGGGCATATATGACAGCCTTCAAAACACCAATTGGGATGTCCCCATATCAATTGGTGTATGGAAAGGCTTGTCATCTACCCTTGGAGCTAGAACACAAAGCATTCTGCGCTCTCAAATTACTAAATCTTGATAGTGCTGCTGTTGGTGAAAAAAAGATCTTGCAACTACAAGAATTGGAGGAGTTCATGTCTCAAGCCTATGAAAACGCCAAGATCTATAAGGAGAGGGAAAAGAAAAAGCATGATCTCAATCTGGCACCAAGAAGTTTTGAAAAAGGACTGCAAGTACTCCTCTATAACTCCAAGCTGAGATTTTTTCCTGGAAAACTCAAATCAAGATGGTCAGGACCCTTTCTGGTCACAAGGGTCTCACCTTATTGACACATAGAAATTATGGAAGAAAGCTCAAAGCAGACATTCATTGTAAATGGAGAAAGGCTCAAACACTACCTGGGCAATATGGGAGAAGACCTCAAAATGAAGTACAAGCTCAACTAGTGGAGCAACCGTCTGGCTACCGACGCTAAAAGAGCGCTTTGTTGGGAGGCAACCCAATTTAAGGTAGTTTTCTTTTCATAGCCGTTTCAATAAAAGATATAAGTAGATTTTCTTGTATTATGAGGAGCTAAGTTTGGTGTTACACACCAAAACAATCCAAGGGTGACTGTGTAATCTTAAGTTTGGTGTTCCAGCAAAGATTTCATTTAAAATCACATTGCAACCCTTCAATGACAAGTCACTGACTCCAAACAATCAAAGAAACTACCTGATATGTGTTTAGTTTCTAGTTCATAGTCTATTTTATTAGTTCATAGTTGTTTTCTTAATAAAAGCACATGAAGTTCCCTGCATATTTCCAATCTACTACATTAGGCAAGGAACTAAGTTTGGTGTTCGCACACCAACTCAAGTTTAGGAGATCACAAGCATACATGCATGCTAACCATCTTTCAAGTGCTTGGGGAAATAAGCAACTTCCAAGAAAATGTGTTGCAGAAAGTCAATCAACCACTTGGAAGATAGAACACACCATTATCCAAAGAAAACAAAAGGGGGATACAAAGGCCATGAAGGATGATGACAAGGCAGAAATGAATGGACACCAAGAGGTTGTATTATTCCTCAACCCTTCACGCCTAGAAAGGCTCTAATTGGAAGCTTGAATGTACCTCTGCTAAAACTAGTTTAGTGTCATTATGACTTCTGTCTGTGTACTGTCTTTAATACTCAATAGGTGTTTTACTAGCTAGTTACCTATTCCCACTCCATCTTACTTAAATGTATGCTTGTCCCTTAATGTTAAATAAAAGAAGGTTATGAAAAACAAGAGAGGAGTCCATACTATAGAATAAAGTCCCAACGTTTGTGGTAGTAATTAGTTAGCTAAGTTGGTTCATCAATAAGGTACAAGGGCAATTATGTGTCTTGAACTATATGTTTGAAAGTGCAGCCTATGAAACTAGCTGAATAACAAGACCCCAATAAGAAACAAATGATAAGGCATGAAAAAGAAAAGAAAGAAAGAAGAAAAGAGAAAGAAAAGAACATGAAATAAGGCTAGGCACCAAGAGTTTGAATCTTGAGACATGTGTCTGTGGTGTTTTTGTGCAAAGGATATGCTTGGATGAATAAGTTCTTAGGAGTGCTTTATCACTTGGTAACTTGGGTTAACTAACCCGGGATTATCAACTGAAAGTCCACTATCAAGAGCAAACTTGCTACAAAGTATTTAGTAACCCAAAGAGGTGCTGGACACCAAGGTCTCAAGGAAGAAAATAACAAACCATAAGCCTGTGGTGTGTATGTGTGGAGGAGAGACTTGAGGGAGTAGGTCCTTAGGGGTGTTTCAATACCTAGTACCTTGAACCAACTAGTTCAGGAGTGCTGGCTGAAAGCTTATCATAAAGAGTTGCCTTAACATAGAGCACTTAGCCTAAGAAAGCAATGCAAAAAAGGGGGATCAGTAAATAAAAGTCTCATAGAATGCAACCAAGTGAGTGTTCAAGGATATGTTAAGGGCCTAGAAACCAGCAAAGGCATGAACCTAAGTTTCTATGCATGAAACCCTATGAACCAAGGACTTGACTTCTATAAATAAGGACTTGTTTATCTTGTACATTCATTCTTTTTTCTTATGTTTTAGTACTTGCTTGGGGACAAGCAAGATTTAAGTTCGGTGTTGTGATGCCATGGCATCTTAGCCAGTTTCACTAGCCTTTTCTTTACATATTTTAGGTAGTTTCATGCATTTTCTTAAGTAAAAAGCAAATTTTTTGGTGAATATGCACTTATGTCTTGATTCAAGCAAATATTGTGAAATTTACATGATTTCATGAGAATAATGCACAAATTGAATGCCAATTTAGATGATGCAGGATCTCATGATCTAGAATAAAGCTTTGATGCACTTTGTTTGTTTGATTTCAGGCCAAATAAAGCATAGAAGAGCCACGTTAGTACCACTAACGTGGTCACTAATGTGAAAAAGGAGCAAGCTTGCAACGTTAATGGTAAAGTTAACACCACTAAGTCTTCGAAGGCCAACTTAGCCTATGTTGGTTACCACGTTAGATGCACTAACATAGGGACTAACGTGGAAGAAAGAAGAAGCTCCAACGTTAGTGGTGAAGTTAACACCACTAACGTTACAAAGGCCATGAACACCACATTAAGAGTCATGTTAATGCCATTAACGTGAGCTCTAACGTGGAGCAAAAAGGATCGCCAACATTAGTGACACTAACTTTGTCACTAACATTGGAACAGGCCAAGTTTACCCACGTTAGTGGCCACGTTAGTGCCACTAACATAGGAGGTAACGTGGAGAAAGGATAAGGAGCCAACATTAGTGACACTAACTTTGTCACTAACGTTGGAGATGGCCAATATTCCCACGTTAGTGGCCACGTTAATGCCATTAACATGAGCACTAACGTGGAAGGGAGGAAGTTTTGTAACGTTAGTGACAAAGTTAGTGTCACTAACATCTTCGTGTCATGGCATGCCTACGTTAATAGCCACGTTAGTAACACTAACATGGACTATTAACGTGGGAGAAAGACAAGGATGTAGCGTTATTGGCAAAGTTAGCGCCAATAACGCTAGCGAAGGATAGGAAAGGCTACGTTAGTGGAGTGCCACTAACGTATGAGTTAATGTAGCTCAAATGGGTTGGGACGTTAGTGACAAAGTTAATGTCACTAACGTCTTCGAACCAGGATTTATACTTAGCATTAACACCACTAACACCTTGACTAAATGTGAACCATGCCTGACTCAACTTCTTTCTGCACGCAAAGCTAAGCCCACTGCTTCAACTAAAGATCAAAGGCCCATATTCAAGACTTGCAGAGCTGATAGAGGATCAGAGAAGTAGTATATATATGAGTAGTTTTGACCTAAAAAAGGGGGATTCGGATTGGGATCTAGGGATCCAAGACTTGTAAACACTCTGTATATTTACTTTCTCTGCAATTTAGTTTACTTTACAATGCACTGTTCATTTCTGCTTTCCATTTCCAGAGCTATGAACAACTAAACCCCTTTTTCATTGGATTAGGGAGCTCTGTTGTAATTTGATGGATCAATTGTAGTTTTTATTCTTCTTCCTCTTTCTTTTCTCTTGATTTTACTAGAAAGCTTTCGATCTTCATCCATTTGGTTAGTTATCTTGGAAAATAAGCTCTCCATAAATGGATCTCCTCGGTACCTTGGAAGAGGAATGAGGAGATCATGCTAGAAATGCTTTCTCATGCTAGACCAAATTGGGGTGTGTATGGATATAGTGACATATAATCCTACCAATACTTTGATTTGGGAATGCATGTGGTATAATCAGTGACCATACTTCATCTCTTCCCATGAGCAATTAAATCAAGGAAATGGGCAATTGTTCAAGCTTAGAGAGATTGGGTTGCCAAAGAATTGGGATCCAATCACTTAAGATTGCCAAGGAGATCAATGAATGCATTGATTGAGGAAGAGATGAAGATGAACTTGATTAGGAGAATGCAACATCTCCTAAGCCCAATGAATTCTCCATTTCTGATCTTACCCATTCTCTTTAATTCCTGCTATTTACTTTGATGCTCATCTACTAATTAAGATTCTACAATTTACTTTTCTACAATTTATATTCCACCATTTACTTTCAGCACTTACATTCCATGTCATTTATCTTTCCCACCATTTAATTTTCTGCAATTCTCAACTCAACTTTGCTTAGCTCAACTAGAACATTCCTCTAATTAAAGTTGCTCGACTAATCAATCCCTGTGGGATTCGACCTCACTCTATTGCGAGTTTTTACTTGACGACAATTCGGTATACTTGCCGAAGGAAAATTTGTTGAGAGACAAGTTTTCGTGCATCAACCAGCAACTCCAAAAAATCGCAAACCAACTCAAAGGTTCAGATGGCTATCCAGTTATTGGGATGCAGCTAGGACGGCCTGCGGAAACTCAGTCCAATAAAGCCGTTTAAAATTAGAAAACGGTAGCCAAACTCCCAACCTAGTGAACAAAGGCTCATGTACCTATATCCAACGGGGATTTATGGGGAATCCGTATTCATCTAAGAAACCCTCTCATTCACATCGACAAGCAGCAGTTTGTACCATTTCCCGGCCTCGCCCTCTCTCAATACAACCTCCTCATCACGGAGCTTCTGGAGATCCCTCTCGTCTAAACGGGAAGGCATGCCCGAAACATTAGATGTCATCCAATGGTAACGATCCAGCATGCCTTCAGCCGAAAATATTAGGCCCACGTTTCGCTTACCTCCCCTTCATCGCACCATACCTATATTCAAATAGGGGACTCCACTGTCATCCTTTTACCCAGAAAACACACAAAAAGGGAAACTTCTACCTATACCAAAACTGCAAACAAGCAAACTACCATATTCCAAACCACTAGGTGTGGCAAATAGGAAAGACTGCCCTGCCCCGCCAAAAGTCCACCGTTTGGCGGGCTAGTCCGCCCAACCTAGTGAAGTGGTCCTAAATTCCTCCCCTACCTCGCCTAATGGCAGGCTGGCGGGTTGGTGGGCTTGAACTATTAAACATTAAATAATATATATAATTTCATAACTATTTCAATAAATTTATAATTTCTAAAGACATAAAAAATATAATTTATAAATTCACAAATATTAAAGTCTTTATAATTATAAATATGTAATAAACATAATGATAAACCAAGTTTTTTGAAACAAAATAATTAACCAACATTGTCTAAAGCAAAGCAAATATTGTTCAAAACATATAATTAAACATATTTAAGTTTATAATCAATCAAACATAAAACATAATCCGAGATATAACTTAGTACATCTTCAACTATAATATTCATCCTCTTGTAGATCAATAACATGATAGAAATTTGTAAAATAATGGCCTTGACAAAAAAATGCTTGGCCCGCCAGAGAAGCCCGTCCCGCCTTGCTGAAGCCCACTAAAGACAATGGATTAGGCGGTGTAGATCAGGCAGACTTTTTAAGTTTGGCGATCTCAAATTTCTTGTCCAACCCGCCTTTTTTGTCGGGTTGCGCGGGCCGGCCTTGCAGGTTTCGGCCTATTTGCCACCCCTACAAACCGGTCACCTAGCCTCTCTATAACACTACTACCACTATGTAGAAAACAGAAATAACTAAAAGGGAAAAAGCAAAAAACAACACAACAAACGAAATAGATAAATGGAATAAAAGCACCAACCTGAAATGCAGACGTCGGAATAAAGTTGCAGATAAGCGTGAAGGAATGTAGCACCAGTAGTGCAGCGGTAAAAGAATGAGAAAAATTGTTTAAACAGGAAAAGGCCAAAAGAAGAAAAAGTGAAAAAGGAAGGGTGAAGAAGAAACAGTTGCGAAGGAAAAATAAAACCCCCTATGCATTCAAAACTGAAATACGAAAGGACAATGGGTAAAAAAGAAAAAACCTAAACTTCTCTTATCAAGTGTCATTAAGACCCCTTGGAAATCATAACTGATAGGCACACCATCGAGAAGCACAACATAAAGAAGATGGGATGGTTAGGCGTTCTAGACACATCAGACTCCTGACCTTGTTCCAAAAGTACGGAAGGATGCAACCTTCCCACTTACAACATGCAGTTTTTGACACCACTAATGAATCCATATTTGATGGTAAATTTTGACTTGAATTAGATGGATTTCATCACATAAACCCACGTTTATTCACTAAAATAGCATACTTTTGTGTTTTCTCTCTAAATTTTACCAAAATATGACAACATGCATTTTTGTGCTTAAATTGATCAATTTAATGCCACTTTTATTCCATTCGATATGGTGATATATTTTGTTAAGTGATTTCAGGTCAATTAGGCAAGAATAGTTTGATAGAAGTGGAAGAAAGCATGCAAAAGGAGAGAACACATGAAGAAAACAAAGGAGAAGCACACACTCAAGTGTGCGTACGCACAACATCCTGAGCGTACGCAAACATCTGGGCATGTGACTCAATTAATGAAGCACGTGACTCATGATTTTGGGGGCCTCTTGGCCCAATTTTGGAAGTGTTGAAGCTAATTGGAGTGTTATATCAAAGGGGGATCATTTCATATTAAAGAGGAAAACACATTTTATACACATGAGAACAACATCATTAGGAGTAGGAGTAGTGTTCTTTCAATTCTCTCTTAGGGTTTTATGAGGGTTTATAGTAGAACTTTATAATTACTATTTTGATCTTGGATTTTTCTTATTTCATTGTAAGCAATCTCTAATTTGCTCTTTAATTACAGTGCTCTTGCTACATTTTCTTCTAGTTCAAGTTACTTTGTTAATATATCCAACTTTGATTTCTTGAGTTTTTTGTTAATGATTTTGATGTTTTATGATTTATATATGCTTGATTGAGCTTTTACTGTTGAATTTATGCATAGTTTGGTTATAGTTTTTATTTTTCTTTACAATTTCCTATGTTTTGCTTTTATGCCCACCAAGTGTTTATGAAAATGCCACTTAGGAATTTTGAGTAGATTTTCAAACCTTGGCTTGGGAAATGAGTTTCTAGGATACTAGAGTTATAATGTCCGACATTTAGTGGTAGTTCTTGGGTTGTTAGTTGACTCTCATTTCCACTAATGCTAGCTTTTTACTTAGTTAATTAGTAAGTTAGCTAGGACTTGTAGATTAAGGTCAATTATGCTTGCTTGACTTACTCCTCGATGTTAGGGGTTGATGAAGTGAGATTAACTCATCATAATTGCCATAATTGTGGTTATGACAATGATAGGATTCTTTAATTCTTATTCCCAAGTCAAGGCCCTTTTATGCACTAACTCACATCTTCACTAGTTTTTGCTTGTTGCAAATCTTTAGTTGTTGCTATTTTCTTGTTTTACTCAATTTGATTTCTAGTTCTTTTAATTTCTGTTATATGATTGATAACCCCTGATTTCACAACCAAAAGTGTGCACTCAATTGCTAGTCCGAGGAAAAACGACCTGGGATTTAAAACTCTCAGTTTATATTTGTTTTGGATTGTGACAATCTTGTATTCTAAACTTTGATTGAGAGGGTTAATTGCCAGTTTGGACTATGCTTGCAATGAAACAATTCTATTTCTATTGAGAGATTCTAAACCGACAAAATTCTCATCCATCAACGGAATGACGAACTCACCCTATGACAAGATTAAGCAAGCATACTCTCTTGCTCCAGGGGCAACTATTTTGGACTTGGGCTCTAGGTTCCCAAGTGATCAAATAGAGACTCGATCTCCCAGGTCTGGGCATTTTTGCAGCCCAAACTGGCCAACCCCGAATCTCTAACCAACATTTAAACTCAAATACTTGCCTTATCTTAGCCAACAAGATAAGATAAGGTAACAATATAAACTATTTATAAGGAGCCAGAGGCTCCTTCAGGTACATTACACATTCCTAACCTTCACCTACACTTCTCAGGTCCATTCTGACTTGAGCGTTGGAGTGTCTTTGTAAGTACCACCCTTCACCGCTCCAGAGATCCGATCCCATCACCACCTCGACTAGCAAGTCCCTGATCCATCTTAAAACCCATACCAGCAAAGTCCTGGACAACATCTAGGTTGTTGTGCTTTGGCTTGTAAATGTAGTGTAAGGGTGTATGACTCTAACACCAGAGTTGGTCATTGTCTTATAACCATAGAAGACCCTTGGTAGTTTCCTCTTTCGGCGTAATAGTATAAAAAGCTAAGATTGCAACCATTTTACGTTTGTCTATGCTTGTCTATACTTTTGAGATTGGTTATCATTAAAGATGAAATATATATCCTCTTTAAAATAATAGTGCATCCATTATTGGGTCGATGCTTGACAAGCATAGCAGTTCTCTTTATTAGATAGCGGTTGGTATCAGGACAACTGGCAGCTATGAGTCTGTGACACAACAAAGGAATAAAATAATAAAATTATTTTATTAAAATAAAATGGTGTGGTAAAACAAATACTGATTAGGCATTCTAATTTTCTATAGTGCATATTCTTTATGTCTACCTTGTGTTGCTAATATTGCTAATTGTTATAAAATTCCTTGTTGCAGAGATTTACATAATAATCCAATTCCTCCTAATGTGGTATGGTTCAGGGTGATATAAGTACATTATACAAATAGATCAGGAATATAAGCTCAAAATAGATCCCTTTAGCAAATAAATAAATAAATCCCAAAGAAGCTCAACCATCACATGCTTCAGCTACAACCATCACATAAGCACACACACAAAAAATTCAATGATGGTTGAAGGAATGTTCTAGGAGAAGAAAAATGTTAGTTGAAGAGGAAGAAAGAAAGCAAATAAAAATTGGAAAAAGAAGATTGAATCAATCAAAAAGTATAGAAAATGTGTAGATCTGAAACATACAAAGAAACAGGAAAGTCATATTCACTGTTGACTTAATATAGGATTATATACTTCTATGCATTTTGCAAGAACGAGTTGAGAAAAGGTTAAAATATCAATCATTCACACAGTGGAATCAAATTGATTGAATTGATAACAAAGTCATTAAGAAAATTAGCCATCTACTCTTATCATAAGAGAGACATCTAAAGGCAAAATTTTATATTGCATAATCCATAGCTTAACTTACTCAAATGTGGCGATGATAGTTATGTTAATTCACAACTTATAATGTTAGGATTTTTTATTTTGGCGACCATCTGAAGAATACAGATCTACAATGGAGTTGGTTTTCTGTTCGTAAGTTATAGTTATGACTCCCTTAAAAGTAGCTAGATAATAACTTTATATATATATAGGTTTAATTACTTTGCAGGTCCTTATACTTTTCATAAAAAAATGTTAATAAGTTGTGAAATTACTTATATACCTTGTCTTTCACCTATAATAAAGACTTCATATTTCTAATTGTGATTGATACAGTACAAATTCACATGGTATATATGACGAAAATGCTACACATAAAAAGGGCATTGAAAGCCAACTAATTTAATAGAAGTGGTAGCCCCTACAAGGTTTTATAGACATCAGACTTTTCATGTTCCAAAGAATTCATTCATTGATTCATCCTCTCAAGCTCACCCTACTCAAATGCATGGCAAGTGCATCTCTTATCCTTATTACATTCTCATCCACCACTGCATCAGAAGCAATAT
>NC_029777.3:31183532-31187049 GCF_000817695.3 Arachis duranensis
TCCTCTCAAGCTCACCCTACTCAAATTCATGGCAAGTGCATCTCTTATCCTTATTGCATTCTCATCCACCACTCCATTAGAAGCAACATCATCTGCTCTTTCCTTTTCAACAATTCTCACTTCTTTAACTGGCATTAGCTCGTTAGACTTAATCAATAAATTATGCAACAAACAACAAGTTACAATCACATAAGGCAAATACTCAACACACTCCCCTTTCCACTTCCTTGAATCTAAAAGGAGCTACCACCTAACTCTTAGCCTCCCAAAGGCATCACCAACCAACCTCATTGCACGTGCATGTGCACAGTTGAATGCTCTTTTAGCAGAACCAAAACTATCTTCATCATTCATCCTATTATAAGGTGTTAAAAGCCATGGCAAAAGGGGATAACACAAATCCCCCAAGACATACTGAGGAGTTAAACTACCATTACTAAGCTTATAAGATGGTCCTTGCAACAACTTTCTAAATTCCTCAACCTCAAGAAAGAGCTTACTCCGACATAAATCAGTTTCGAGTTTCAACGTACTAGGCCATTTAGCTGAAACATCAAATAACCTACCTTCGGAATCCACCAATGCCAGAACCATCAAGAACCCATCTTCACTCAAAATTTTTCTTTTAATCGCGAATTTCTCTAGTCCCATAACGCCAAAATAATGGGGAGCGAGCTTCACCTGAAACCCACCATCACCTTCTCCAAATCATTGCGTAGCTCAAAGAGGTGTGATGATCGGATTTTTTTGTGGTAAAGAATTTCACAAATGAATTCTCGTTGCAAGTATAGTTTCTAAACCAACAAACAATCCTTTCATACAAACATTTGGTTGTCACAAGTAACAAACCCTTACAAAAATAAACTGAAGTATTCAAACCTCGTGTCGTCTCTCAAAGGAATTGCAGGGAAGTGTTCTTGTTATTGGTTATGGACACGTATATTTTGGGATTTTTAAGATAAGAAACAAGAGATGTAAATTGCAAGAATTAAACTAATAGCTAATAAAGCTCTTGGCAAGGTATGAGAACTAGAAGTCCTGTCCTCATTATCCTCCTCAATTATGACATCGATTGTCCATTGCTCCCACTTAGTTAACCTCTAACTATGAAGGAAAGTCAAGTGGATAAATCAATTTGATTCCTCAAGTCCTAGTCAACTCCTAAGGAAAGACTAGCTTTAGTGGAATTCAAATCAATTAGCAACTTCTAATTATCAATCAACAAGAGAATTAAATAACTCAAGAGTCACCAATTAGTCAACCTAAGCCAAGAGGAGAAAAATCTACTCTAACATCCTTCCAAGCATTTTATCAAACACTTGGAAGGCATAAAACAAAAGCATAGAAAAGTAATAGAAGAACATTAAATCTAAACAACCAATTGCAAATATAAATGAGGACAATTGAAGGAAGAAGCAATAAACATAAAATACCTCAAATTGCATTAATATGGAAAATAAATCTAACATGAAATATTCATAAACTAAATTATCTACATAAAGTAATCAACAAGGAAAATAAGTAAACTAGAAGGCTGGAACAAATAAAAGTAGAAGAGAAACTAAATTAAAGGAACATTGAACCTGGATTTGAGAAGTGAATGAGAAGTGAATGATTGATTCCTCCACTCTACAACCTCTAATCTGTGTTTTTGGGCTTGAAACTAGGTCCAAACCAGCCCAGAAATCGCCCCCAGCATTTTCTGATACGTCCAGCACGTGGCTCTATCACGCGTACGCGTCGCCCACGCGTACGCTTCGCTTGTCTGCCGCACTATCCACGCGTACGCATTGCCTAACAGCAAGGCAACTATGACAAATTGTATATCATTTCGAAGCCCAGATGTTATCATTCCAACGCAACTGGAATCGCCTCATTCGGACCTCTGTAGCTCAAGTTATGATCGATTTAATACGAAAAGGTCAGGCTTGACAGCTTTGCAATTCCTTCAGTTTCTTGTATTCCTTCCACTTTTACATGCTTCCTGTTCATACCCTGACCGGGGTCCTCCAACTCGGTAAATCCGCAAGAGGTCCGACCTTGTCTTAAAGCTCACACCTAAAAGTCAGACCTCGCACAAAGAGCTCAAAAGCCGGTCACAAGGAAGGCCCATCAAAAGAAACACAGCCCAAACCTAAAGGCCGAAAAGGCCTGGAAAAGGCGGTTCCACAAAGATAGAGATAAACTCCCAAAAGATAAGATAAGATAAGAATATCTTATCAGGGGAAGATCACTGCCAACTACTATAAATACACTGGAACACCCAGGTATGGAATTCATTCCAAATCTACACATATCTGTTTGGACCCATGCTAACTTAAGCATCGGAGTGTCATTGCAGGTACAACCACAAATCGTTCTGCATACCCAGCTCGGGTCACCGAGCCCCCACCTCGGACCTCTCCGGACGACCGAGCTACACGTTTCAGGCAACCCTCGGAACATTGGCGCCATTGCCGGGGAACCTGGAAGTCATCCCTCTACCATGGCGGACAACCCTCTCAACGATGGGCACGCTGCATCTGAACAAGAGGACGAGATCGACACCGGAGAACGACCGGACAGCCCTCTATCACCACGTCCCTTCACAGAAGAGATCATGAAGAAGAAGGTACCGCGAGACTTCAAACCGCCCGATATGGACCTCTACGACGGCACCACCGATCCAAGTCATCACCTCAGCAACTTCAGAAGCAGAATGTACCTAGTCGACGCCTCCGACGCGACTCGGTGCAAAGCCTTCCCCACCACTCTCACCAAGTCGGCCATGAAGTGGTTTGACAACCTGCCACCAAGATCAATCACCAGCTTCGAAGACCTAACCAAAAAATTCTTAACAAGATTCTCTATTCAAAAGGACAAGGCAAAACATGCCCCCAGTCTACTCGGGATTGACCAAGAGACTCTCCAAAAATACATGGAGCGATTCAACAAAGCCTGCCTGGACATACAACACTTGCCCACTGAAGCAGCCATCATGGGACTAGCAAACGGCCTAAAAGAGGGATCGTTTAGCCAATCCCTATCCAAACGATACCCGACCTCCCTATACGAGGTACAGGAGCGGGCAGAAAAATATATCAACATGGAGGAAACCTCCCAACTAAGAGACTCTTCTAGGAGAGAATCAACCTACCCACTCCGAGATCGGGATCGGGAACAGAAAAAGAAAGAAGAACCTAACTCAGACAAGCCACGGAAGTACCACAGCTACACCCCCTCCGAGTCTCCCTGGTAGACGTCTACAGAGAAGTATGCCACACCGAAAAGATCCCACCGCCCCGACCACTAAAACACAAGAGGGCAGGGAGAGATCGGTCCGAATACTGTGAAAGCTCTACGGTCATTCTACTAACGACTGCCACGACCTAAAAAATGTCGTAGAAAAGCTAGCCAGAGGAGGAAAACTCGACAGATACATAGCAGAGAAAGGAGAAGAGACCAGGAAGAGAAGGCGGGGTGACAACGAAGATCGGGCCGAACAAACCCCACGAACCCCTGAAAGACATGTTCACAT
>NC_029777.3:31187966-31188994 GCF_000817695.3 Arachis duranensis
TACTGCTACGTCGTAATGCCCTTCGGGCTAAAGAACGCGGGAGCAACCTACCAGAGGCTAATGAACAAAGTGTTCTCAGAGCACATCGGACTACAGCTGGAGGTGTACGTCGACGACATGCTGGTAAAGACACAAGAAGACAGAAACTTGCTGACCGACCTCACCAGCGTCTTCAGCACCCTCAGAAAACACAACATGAGACTTAACCCGACAAAGTGCACCTTCGCCGCAGAAGCCGGAAAGTTCTTAGGCTTCATGCTGACTCAAAGGGGCATTGAAGCAAACCCGGACAAATGCCAAGCAATACTCAACATGAAAAGCCCGACGTGTGTCAAGGAAGTACAACAACTGAATGGAAGGCTAGCCGCCCTATCAAGGTTCTTGGCGGGATCAGCGATAAGGTCACTACCTCTCTACTCACTCCTAAAGAAAGGGAAACCCTTCTCATGGACCCCGGAGTGCGAAAAAGCCTTTCAAGAATTCAAGGGATTCCTCGGGCAGCCACCAATCCTAACCCGACCTCTAAAAGGGGAAGAGCTCGTACTATACCTCTCGGTTGGACATCGAGCAGTCGCTTCGGCATTAATACGAGAAAATGACCAAGGACAACACCCCATATACTTTGTAAGCAAGGCACTACAAGGGGCCGAATTAAACTATCAGAAGATAGAAAAGTTCGCCTACGCCCTAGTGTTCACAGCCCGGAGACTCCGTCCCTACTTTCAAGCCCACTCCATCAAAGTCCGGACGAACCAACCAATGAGACAGATCCTCCAAAAAACAGACCTGGCAGGACGAATACTGCAATGGGCGGTGGAGCTGTCCGAGTTCGACCTCCACTATGAAACCCGGACTGCCATAAAATCTCAGTATCTAGTCGACTTCATCGCAGAATACACTGAGACCCCTGGAACCCCACTCTCATGGAACCTGTATGTCGACGGGTCCTCAAACAAAACTGGAAGCGGAGCCGGGGTTATACTCGAAACCGACCAAGGAACGCGGATAGAACTATCCTTAAAATTCGA
>NC_029777.3:31190104-31190289 GCF_000817695.3 Arachis duranensis
GCATATCGGACAACCCCACACTCTACAACGGGAGAATCGCCATTCCGACTAGCTTACGGGATGGAGGCAATGATTCCTATCGAAATAGATGAAGGGTCACCCAAAGTCATCTTCTACAACGAAGAAGGTAACCCACAGGCACAAAGGGAAGAACTCGACCTCCTCCCCGAGGTCCGAGAAAAAGC
>NC_029777.3:31191382-31200924 GCF_000817695.3 Arachis duranensis
AACTTTGGGGTCGGACACCGGAACCTCATCCTCGTTGGGAGCAGGAACAATCTTTCCCTCCACAACAACGTTATCCGTACTAAATAAGCTCAGATCCAGGTCAGGAGCAAGAACCCGGACCTGAGCCTTCAAATTTTCAAACATAGCATCCATACCCTTAGCCACATGTCCTTCTAACTCGTAAAAATCATCCTGAGCGGATTGCAATTTCTCCTTTGTCTCCACAAGCTCAGCATATGTCCGAGTATAGTTCTCCCTCGCCGCCTTCGCCATCTCCTCAGATGCATTCGCTGCCGCCACAGCCGCGGTAGCTTTAGCTTTCTCTTTCTCCAAAGATGCCTCCAGCTCAGCAATCCTAGTAGCCTTCAGTTCACTAATCCTCTCGAACTCAGACTGAGCCTTCTCAAGTCGGGAACTGGTCGCACCAAGGGGGTATTTCTTGAACTCCTGGGCAATATCGGCATGAAGACTAGCCATCCGGACACAACTCTGCGCCATATACTGAAAATGGTGCTCCATAGACACATCATCAGTAGAAATAAAAGTCTGAGGGAGGACATGCTGTTCAACCCAACCAAGAGCATCAAAATCCTTATCATTAAAACCCACAAACTCTTGAGAGGTCTTCTGCTTCTTGGGGGGAGGACCCGAGGACGAAGGAGGAGAAGAGGTAGCAGGTCCAGAGGTCGGAGGATCTTGATTTATAGGTCGGAACTGGGAGTCGGAATAGTCTTTAACCGAGTAGTGACACCCACAGTAGTCTTCTTCGGAGAAGATCGGGCAGAAGCCTCCCCAGCCTCGATATTTCGAGCAGCCACAGACTTCTTTGTCCGACGAAGGTACTTCATGGAATCCGCCTGAGAAGACATCTCTGCAAAAATAAAAGAAAAAAGATCACCAAAACAGAAATTCCACCAAAACAAAAACAAGCAAAGCCAAAATACTAAAAAGATAATCTCGTAGGGTCGGGAACTACCTAACTCAGAACGGAGAAGGCTTGGATCCCCCAACATTTTCTTCGTGTCCAAGTGAGGTGCCCGACCCCATAAACTGCTTACCACACCCACAAAAGCCTGCTCCACCTCATCTAGACTCTCAAGGGTATACTTAGTAGACACTACTTTCTCCTGCCAACAAAGAGGAAAAGAAGGCTCCCCACTCTCATCTAAAAAGAAGGGTTGGACATCTCCAGTGGCCCGGACCTTGAAATAGAAGTTCTTAAAATCGTGAAAGGACTCATCATACAGGGTGCAAAACTTCCTTCCCTGGTTAGCCCTAAAGGAAACCCAAGATACCTTCCCTCTACCCAACCCTGGCTTCGTCAACACAAACAGGTAGGAAAAAAGAGAAATAGAGGGAGCAACGCCCAAGAACTGACACAAAAGTTGAAAAAGCTTTAAAAACGCCCAAGAATTTGGATGGAGCTGCGTAGGAGCAAGATTACAAGACCATAACACCTTGGACTCCAGATCGGTAAAAGGAAGTCGGACGCCCAGCTTAGAGAAAAAACAATCATAAGCATAAAAGAAAAGCTTCTCGGAACTATCTAAGGGCGGGAAGCACACTCTCTCCTCGGGATCCGGGGCTACTAGTTCATAATCCCTCTCAGACTCTCTATTTTCACATACACTACAATGCCTACGGAACCTAACTAAGTACTCAGAATCTACCACGGTAAGGACTCTTAGAGGAAGAGGGTCTACCCAATCAAGACCACATAGAATTTTAGTCGACATCACTTGAAGAACCTTTCGAGACATAAAATTCTTACCTACAAAGAAAAATACAACAGCAAGCAAAAAATCACATAAAAAAGACGAGCACGAAAACCCATTCAGCAAAGCGAGAAACAAAGACCTCACGAGAAGCGGGGCAATACAGAACAAAGACACCGGGGAACAAAAAAGAGCCCCCCCCATATAAAAACAACAGCAATGGCGGCACCTCTTTTGGGGCAACCCAGGCATAAAGAAAAAGAAATAAACAGAGCCACACAAAGATCAGAAGCATATGATCACAGGAAAAGAAAAACGCGGAAACAAACCTGAAAGGAGAAGCGAAGGCAAAGAGCTCCGAAGCAAGTAGAACAAACGACGACACAAAGAAAACGCTGGAAATTTAAAAAGACACACAAAGAAAGATTCAGGAAAGCAAACTAAGGGAAAGAAGAAGCGGCACTTTTGAAGGCATAAAAAGAACAAACGCAGAAAGGAAAAAGGGAGCAATAAATAAAGCCTTCACAGAGCCCGAACGGAAATCGAGGAAAAACGGTAAAATGCAATAAATGCAGGAACGGCCATTTTGAAATTTGAAAAACAAAAAAAGACTACTATGCCCGAGCACGACCTCCCTAAAAAAGGACGAAACTCGGGCAGGGGCACTGTTCATACCCTGACCGGGGTCCTCCAACTCGGTAAATCCGCAAGAGGTCCGACCTTGTCTTAAAGCTCACACCTAAAAGTCGGACCTCGGACAAAGAGCTCAAAAGCCGGTCACAAGGAAGGCCCATCAAAAGAAACACAGCCCAAACCTAAAGGCCGAAAAGGCCTGGAAAAGGCGGTTCCACAAAGATAGAGATAAACTCCCAAAAGATAAGATAAGATAAGAATATCTTATCAGGGGAAGATCACTGCCAACTACTATAAATACACTGGAACACCCAGGTATGGAATTCATTCCAAATCTACACATATCTGTTTGGACCCATGCTAACTTAAGCATCGGAGTGTCATTGCAGGTACAACCACCAATCGTTCTGCATACCCAGCTCGGGTCACCGAGCCCCCATCTCGGACCTCTCCGGACGACCGAGCTACACGTTTCAGGCAACCCTCGGAACACTTCCTTTTCATTCTCTAAGCCATTCCTACCCTATAAACCCTGAAATCACTTAACACACATATCAAGGCATCGAATGGTAATAAGAGAGGATTAAAATTAGCAACTTTAGGGCCAAAGAAGCATGTTTTCAATCATAGCACAAAATTAGGAAGAAAAATGTAAAACATGCAAATTCAATGAATAAGTGTGAGAATAATGTATAAAACCCACTAAATTAAGTACAAGGTAAACCGTAAAATAGCGGTTTATCAATCTTCCCACAGTTAAATATTAGCATGTCCTCATGTTAAGCTCAAGAGAAACTATAAAAGAGAGAAAAGGAATGGTAGAATGTATGAAATTCAACCTATCTATATGAATGAAACTAAATGCAAAATGCTCTTTCCTACTTGGTTTAAAAGTAAATAAATTCTCCAAGAATAAATTTAAACTGGATTCCACTAATTCAAATCTCAAAATAAAGAACAAGTAGACTTGCAGAAGAAAATAGCTCATGAAAGCTGGGAAAGAATCGAGCATCGAACCCTCACCGGAAGTGTATACACTCTAATCACTCAAGTGTTTGAGGTTCGATTCTCTTAATTCTCTACTAAGCTTGCTTTCTAAGACTTGCTCTTCTTCTACCAATCAACAAAGATTTAATGCATAAAATACACATATCAAGAGGTCTTTTAAGGGTTGTAATGGGGTTAGGGTCGAGGTAGGATTGTATTTGGTCAGGTGGACTAAAATCTGAATCCTTAATTAACCCAAACTTTCCACCTAACTTAAGACAATCCATATAATCACATGCAAAATCTGACTACCCATTAACTATGTTTTGCAAGATATTCATGCATCCGACTTTGAGTACAGTACATATGCATTACTATCACCATATACTTTGGGGCATTTTGTCCCCTTTTATTATTTGCTCTCTTTTTTTTCTTTTTCTCTTTATTTTTTTCTTTGGTTTTTTTTTTCTTTTTATGCATATGATTAAGGTATTGAATGCAAGAATATGTGCTTAACTATCTTTTTCACAAATTCAAAAAAAATATACAATACCCAATTCTCAAACCAAATGTTCCCAAACCCAATATTCCCACACTTAAATCATGAGCACTCTAACCAAGGATTCAAATTAAGGACATTATTGTTTTCCACTTAGAGGTAATGATGTGCTAAAGTAAACAACAAATGGGTAAAATAGGCTCAACATTGGTTTGCAAAGGATAATGAAAGGTTAAGGCCATATGGGTATGTAAGCTAAGTGAAACAAAGGCCTCAATCATATAAGTGTATGCATACATCAAACAATGGAAATATAGAATTAAGCAAGACAAATATCACAATTTTAGAGAGAACAACATACACCAAAACTAAATATATTGGTTGATAGAATGCAACCAATCGAATAGGCTCAAAATCTTACTGATTTTGTGTGTTCGAGCTCTAAACCATGTTCCAAAATAAATTTCTTCAAGCAAGTTTAACAATTTTTTTATTTAAATTAGTGGAATGCTATAAAACAGTATCTTGAAAAGAGAATAGTTACTTTAGTTAGTAAAATATGTACAAAATCAAACAAACATGCAATCAAGCATGCAAATACAATAATGAACTAACAAAAGAAATTAAACATTGGTGTTGAGAAGAAAATAACTAACCCACAGAAGTTGGTATCGACCTCCCCACACTTAAAGATTGCACCGTCCTCGGTGCATGCAAAGATGTGCAAGTAGACGGGCTGCTACAACTGCGGAGTTCCTTCAAAAGCTTGTGCGCAGTGACTTGTTGTTCGTCCTATTTAGAAGTTTTCCATTTCCCTTCTTGATGGCCATCCTGAAAGAAGAGAAAGAGGAGGAAGAGTAACCCATAAACAAAGACATGTAGACAAATAAACATGGGTGGGCTAATGCCAAAGAATAATGAGGTTCTCAACTACATGCTAGCTACAATATGAAGTGAGAAAATAATATGAGCAAATGACATATCAATAGTGCAAGAATTGTAACAATGGGGGGAGAGAGTGGGTCATGAAAGACAATATAAGCTCATATCAATGCACAAGGAATAAAAGTGTTATAAGAGATTAGCATTGATCGATAAATAATATCACCCGATAATATAAACAAGTCATTATGCACCAAAACGATGGAAGAAATATTCAACAGATGAGTAAGAAAATTTAACACCAACGAAAAAATGGTAGTTTTAGAAAAGAAAATAAAAACATGCACAAAATTAATGCAACGAATGAAGGTACGTGAATGCAATAAGTAAAAGAAAATGAAAGAGAATAAGGAGGAGATGTGAAAGGAGAAGTAAGTGAGAAAGGAAGAGGAGAGAATAAGAAAGGAGAGAAAAAATGGGAGGAGCAGAATCTGTGACGTGACGCGTAAGCATCGTCCACGCGTACGCGTGGGTGTGCAGAAGAAGAGGTGACGCGTAAGCGTCGGTCACGCGTATGCGTGACATCTCGTCGTGCCAGACGCACAACACCAGCCTCCTTCCCGCACAACTCTCGGGTCAAGACATCATTTTACGCCGATTTTCTATCGACGCATACGCGTCGCGGACACTTACACGTGGATTGACCACGTTGCAGGTAATGCGCACGCGTCACCCACGCTTACGCGTGGGTTGGCTCGTGCGCCAGGCACCTTACCAGCATGATTCTAGCTCAACTCTCTGCCCATTATTTTCAATATAGTGCGAACCTCCATATGACGCGTGCGCGTCTTAGACGCTTACGCGTGGAAGGTTTACTGTTTTTTAGAAATTATTAAACAACTGAACCATAAATTAAACAAAATAAACATAATTAAAAATAATAAATTAACTTATTACTAATATAAACAAAAGAGAAATAGGAATAATATACCATGGTGGGTTGTCTCCCACCTAGCACTTTTAGTTATTGTCCTTAAGTTGGACATTTGGTGAGTTCCTTGTCAAGGTGGTTTATGCTTGAACTCTTCCAGGAATCCCCACCAATGCTTGCAATTCCAATTGCCTCCGAGATCCCAAACTAAATGCATCAAGCTTCCAAGAAAATTGGAACAAGTCACAAGGCCCCAAGATTGATGAAGGTTGAGGTGTATTCCGGGGTCCCAAACCTTGTTGGTCATCACCCTTTCTTCTTGATCTTCATGCTTCCATTCGGGTGAGAAGGTTGAAGAATTCTCATTTATGCACCAAGACATCTTCCTAGACTCATTCAATCGAACTCTACACCAATCCTTGCACTTAGACCTTGGACTTCCAACCATAAGGAACCTAGGATTGTGCTGCCAACCACTAACCATCTCCCTTTTACTCTTAAAATGACAAAGAGCTCTAAGTTGCCCATCCATCTCAAGCAAACCAAATTCAAGTGGAATGAGAAAGCTAAGGGATATGAATTTTACCCACTTGAATATTGTGAAGGATGATGATGACTTAAGGGGAGAGGTCTCCAACAACTTTGGCAAGGTGATTTCAAGCTCCACTCCCTTGTGCTCTTCCTTGACAACTTCCACCTCTTTGCAAACTTCTTCAATTTCAACCTCTTCTTCTTAGTAGCTTTCTTCCAATTTAATCTCTTCTTCATTGCTTACCAAGGGCATGGGAGGTTGTGCCTCTTAGGACATTTTTAAAGATGTTCTGCCTGATCTGGAGGAACCAGAGAAAATAAAAGTGCCTCTAAAAACTCCTCAGGAAGAGGAGAAGCCTCCTAAACCCGAGCTCAAACCACTACCACCATCCTTGAAATATGCATTTCTAGGAGAGGATGACACTTTTCCCATGATCATAAGCTCTGCTTTAGAGCCACATGAAGAGAAAGCACTAATTCAGGTGCTAAGGACACATAAGACAGCTCTTGGGTGGTCCATAAGTGATCTTAAGGGCATTAGCCCAACCAGATGCATGCACAAGATCCTATTGGAGGATGATGCTAAGCCAGTGGTTCAACCACAGAGGCGGTTGAATCCGGCCATGAAGGAGGTGGTGCAAAAAGAGATCACTAAATTACTAGAGGTTGGGATTATCTATCCTATTTCTGATAGCCTGATGAGCAGATAATTTATACGCTTTTTGGCATTGTTTTTAGTATGTTTTTAGTATATTTTAATTAGTTTTTAGTATACTTTTAGTAGATTTTAGTTAAAATTCACTTTTCTGGACTTTACTTTGAGTTTGTGTGTTTTTCTGTAATTTCAGGTATTTTCTGGCTGAAATTGAGGGTCCTGAGCAAAAATCTGATTCAGAGGCTAAAAAGAACTGCAGATGCTGTTGGATTCTGACCTCCCTGCACTCGAAGTGAATTTTCTGGAGCTACAGAAGCCCATTTGGCGCGCTCTCAAAGGCGTTGGAAAGTAGACATCCTGGGCTTTCCAGCAATGTATAATAGACCATACTTTGCCCAAGATTTGATGGCCCAAACCGGTGTTTCAAATCAGCTTCAGAATTCCCAGCGTTTAACGCTGGAACTGGCATAAAAATTGGAGTTAAACGCCCAAACTGGCATAAAAGCTGGCGTTTAACTCCAGAAAAAGTCTCTACACATGAAAGCTTCAATGCTCAGCCCAAGCACACACTAAGTGGACCCAGAAGTGGATTTTTACGTCATTTACTCATTTCTGTATACCCTAGGTTACTAGTTCACTATTAATAGGATCTTTTGACATTGTATCAGGACCTCATGACACTTTACACGTTTCTTTGTGTACCTTCAACGGCATGAGTCTCTAAACCCCATGGTTGGGGGTGAGGAGCTCTGCTGTGTCTTGATGGATTAATGCAATTACTACTATTTTTCATTCAATCATGCTTGCTTCTCTTCTAAGATATCACTTGTTCTTAAATCGGATGAATGTGATGATCCGTGACACCCATCATCATTCTCAACTATGAACGTGTGCCTGACAACCACCTCCGTTCTACCTTAGATTAAGTAGATATCTCTTGGATTCTTTAATCAGAATCTTCGTGGTATAAGCTAGAACTGATGGCGGCATTCAAGAGAATCCGGAAGGTCTAAACCTTGTCTGTGGTATTCTGAGTAGGATTCAATGATTGAATGACTGGTATTCTGAGTAGGATTCAAGGATTGAATGACTGTGACAAGCTTCAAACTCCTGAGGGCTGGGCGTTAGTGACAGACGCAAAAGAATCACTGGATTCTATTCCAACCTGATTGAGAACCGACAGATGAATAGCCGTGCCGTGACAGGGTGCGTTGAACATTTTCACTGAGAGGATGGGAGGTAGCCATTGACAACGGTGAAACCCTACATACAGCTTGCCATGGAATGAGCCTTGCGTGCCTGAAGAAGAAGATAGTAGGAAAGCAGAGATTCAGAAGATGTAGCATCTCCAAAACCTCAACCTGTTCTCCATTACTGCAAAACAAATACTTGTTTCATGTTCCTTTACTTTTCACAATCAACCCTGATAATTATTGATATCCTAACTAAGATTTACAAGATAACCATGGCTTGCTTCAAGCCGACAATCTTCGTGGGATCGACCCTTACTCACGTAAGGTATTACTTGGACGACCCAGTGCACTTGCTGGTCAGTTGTGCGGAGTTGCAAAAAGTGTGATTGCAATTTCGTGCACCAGGTTTTTGGCGCCGTTGCCGGGGATTGTTGAGTTTGGACAACTGATGGCTTATCTTGTTGCTTAGATTAGGACTGTTTTATTTTAGTTGGTTTAGAGTCTTTTATTTGAGTCTAGTTTCATATTTTAAGTTTGGTGTCAATTGCATGCTTTTGTTTTTCTTTTAATTTTTGAATTTGCATGCCCTTAGTCCCTTTTTGATCCTTAAAAATTCTATGTTTGGTGTCCTTTTTGTGTTTTTCCCTTAAAATTTTCGAAAAGTTGTGTTTGATTTTCTAAAAATTTTTAAGTTTGGTGTCATTTTGTTGTTCTTCTCTTTCCTCATTTCAAAAATCAAATCTTTTTCAAAAAAAAAATATTTTTTTCAATCATATCTTTTTAATTAACTAATTGATTCAGTTTTCAATTTGCTTTGATCTTATTTTCTTTTAATTTTTGAAATTTTATTTTATTTTCCTTTTGTTTTATTTTATTTTTTCGGTTAATTCAAAAAAAAATTTAATATATAATTTACTTGTGAATTCATATAAAAAAATATTTAATATATATTTTACTTGTGAATTCATATCATATTCCCTTTATCCATCATGGACTCAAGTGGAGTTGAGCAGTCCAGAAGGACTCTGGGGTCATATGCTAACCCCATTACAGCTGCATATGGGAGTAGCATCTGTACACCTCCCATCAAAGCAAGCAGCTTTGAGCTAAATCCTCAACTCATTATCATAGTGCAGCAAAATTGCCAGTATTCCGGTCTTCCACAGGAAGAACCTACTGAGTTTCTGGCACAGTTTTTACAAATTACTGACATAGTACGTGATAAAGAGGTAGATCAGGATGTCTACAGACTATTACTATTTCCATTTGCTGTAAGAGATCAAGCTAAGAGGTGGTTGAATAACCAACCTACAACAAGCATAAAGACATGGAAACAGTTATCAGACAAATTCCTGAATCACTTTTACCCTCCAAAGAGGATGACACAACTAAGGCTGGACATCCAAGGCTTTAAACAAGAGGATAATGAACCCCTTTATAATGCCTGGGAGAGGTATAGAGGCATGCTTAGAAAATGCCCCTCTGAAATATTTTCAGAGTGGGTACAGTTAGACAT
>NC_029777.3:31201369-31201609 GCF_000817695.3 Arachis duranensis
TCCGCCAAGCGGAACAGGATAAGCAATTTGCCCGCTTTGCAGACTATCTAAGGACTCTTGAAATAAAGATTCCGTTTGCAGGGGCACTTGAGCAAATACCTTCTTATGCTAAGTTCATGAAAGAGATCTTAAGTCATAAGAAAGATTGGAGAGAAACTGAAAAAGTATTTCTCACTGAAGAATACAGTGCAGTCATTCTAAAAAGCTTACCAGAAAAGCTTCAAGATCCAGGAAGCTTTA
>NC_029777.3:31202586-31203096 GCF_000817695.3 Arachis duranensis
AGAAAGAGGTCACTAAATTACTAGAGGTTGGGATTATTTATCCCATTTCTGATAGCCCCTGGGTAAGCCATGTCCAAGTCGTCCCTAGGAAGGGTGGTATGACAGTGGTTCATAATGAAAAAAATGAACTGGTTCTTACAAGAACAGTCACAGGGTGGCGTATGTGTATTGACTACAGAAGGCTCAATACAGCCACTAGAAAGGATCATTTTCCTTTACCATTCATAGACCAAATGCTAGAAAGACTAGCTAGTCATGATTATTACTGCTTTTTGGATGGCTATTCAGGTTACAACCAAATTGCAGTAGATCCTCAGGACCAAGAGAAAATAGCATTTACTTGCCCTTCTGGCGTGTTTGCCTACAGGAGGATGCCTTTTGGTCTGTGTAATGCTCCTGCAACCTTTCAGAGATGCATGTTATCCATCCTCTCTGATATGGTGGAGAAATTCCTGGAAGTCTTCATGGATGACTTCTCAGTATATGGAGACTCATTCAGCTCCTGTCTTG
>NC_029777.3:31204231-31205692 GCF_000817695.3 Arachis duranensis
AAACACTTACATTCTGGTGGCAGTGGACTATGTATCTAAGTGGGTAGAAGCAATTGCTACACCCACCAATGATACCAAGACCGTGCTGAAATTCCTCCAGAAACACATCTTCAGCAAGTTTGGTGTTCCCAGAGTACTAATAAGTGACGGGGGCACTCATTTCTGTAATAAACAGCTATACTCTGCTATGGTCAGATATGAAATTAGCCACAAAGTGGCAACTCTGTATCATCCACAGACAAATGGGCAAGCTGAAGTCTCTAACAGAGAGTTAAAAAGAATCCTAGAACGGACTGTGATAGCCCGAAGAAAGGATTGGGCAAAGAGTCTGGATGATGCTCTGTGGGCATACAGAACAGCATTCAAGACTCCTATAGGAACCTTTCCATACCAACTGGTGTATGGGAAGGCCTGTCATCTGCCCGTGGAACTGGAACATAAAGCCTACTGGGCAACCAGGTTCCTAAACATGGACGCTCAGTTAGCTGGTGAAAAAAGATTGCTCCAGCTAAATGAGCTCGAGGAGTTCAGACTCAATGCCTTTGAAAATGCAAAAATTTATAAGGAAAAGGCAAAGAAGTGGCATGACAGGAAATTGTCATCCAGAGTCTTTGAGCCAGGACAAAAAGTTCTGCTCTTCAACTCTAGGCTCAAATTGTTCCCAGGAAAGCTTAAATTCCGGTGGCGGGGTCCATATGTGATTACAGGAGTATCACCATATGGCTATGTTGAGCTCCAGGATGCTGAGTCTGACAAAAAGTTCATTGTTAATGGACAGAGGATCAACCATTATCTTGAAAGCAATTTTGAGCAAGAATGCTCAAAACTGAGACTTGAGTGATTCCCAGTGAAGGTCCAGCTAAAGACAGTAAAGAAGCGCTTGCTGGGAGGCAACCCAGTCATTAGCAGGTTATATGTTTTGTTTCTACAGCGGCAAGTATCAAAAATGAAGGAATTCACAGAGTTACAGAAGGATTCAGCGCAAAAAGCAGAGAAAAAGAGCTTACTGGCGAAAAAATGCCAGTAAGGGGTACTTTGGGCGTTAAACGCCAGAATGGGCACCATTCTGGGCGTTTAACGCCAGTAAAGGTGCCATTTTCGGCGTTAAACGCCAGAATGGGCACCATTCTGGGCGTTTAACGCCAGGTGTGCAGCATCCTGGGCGTTTAGCAAAACGCCCAGTGACAAAGGGGATTCTGGTGTTTAACGCCAGCCAGGGCACCTGGCTGGGCGTTAAACGCCCACAATGGCTAGCAAATGGGCGTTAAACGCCAGAATGGATGCCATTCTGGGTGTTTAACGCCAGAAAGGTGGAGGACCAAGATTTTGCTTTCCGATCAAATTTTTTTCAAACTTTCCTTTTTTGACCCATACTTTTCTACATAAACACATTTCAAACTTTCATCATTCACCCTCAGATTTTCAAAAAAATAAAATCATTCTTCAAATCTCTCTCAAATC
>NC_029777.3:31205841-31206181 GCF_000817695.3 Arachis duranensis
TTATAAAAACACGTTCGGCCTCCTTATTCCCCCACACCATTCGAATTTGCTCTTCTCCTCTCTCTCTCTCTTCTTTCCTTTCTTTTGCTTGAGGACAAGCAAACCTCTAAGTTTGGTGTGCTTTTCATCACTAAGCCAAGATTCATCAAGATCATGGCTCCTAAGGGATAACAAACCAATTTAAGAGGAAAGAAAGAGAATAATCTAAAGAATCTTTGGAATCAAGAGAAGTTCTTAACCAAAGAACATGAAGACCATTATCACAAAATAATGGGTCTGAGGTCAGTGATCCCGGAAGTTAAATTTGATCTGAAAGAAGATGAATATCCGGGGATCCAAG
>NC_029777.3:31206379-31207803 GCF_000817695.3 Arachis duranensis
AAGTTATCTACTTCCATCTGGACAAAATAACAGAAATCTTCAAATTGCCTCAACTGCAAGATGATCCTGAATCCTTTAATAGGAGAATGGTGAGAGCAGATAAAGGGTTGGATCAAGTTCTAGAGGACATATGCCTCCCTGGAACTAAGTGGATAACCAATTCAAAGGGTGCCCAAACCAACTCAAGAGGGGAGAGCTCAAACCAATTGCAAGAGGTTGGCTAGACTTTATTGGGCGTTCCATATTGCCCACTAGCAACCGTTCTGAGGTCACTATCAAGAGAGCAGTGATGATTCATTGCATTATGCTTGGAAAAGAAGTGGAGGTTCATCATCTAATTGCTTGTGAGATCTACACAATTGCAAATAAGAATTCCACTGAAGCCAAACTGGCTTACCCAAACTTGATCTCCTTGCTCTGTAAAGAGGGTGGGGTAAAGATGGGAGTAGATGAATTCATACCCATTGAACATCCAATCACCAAGAAGTCAATGGAAGGACAAATGCAAGACAACTCTATCAAAAGGAGGGCGTAGGAGTTCCTCCCTGAATTTCCTGAAATCGGCTACTGGGCCAGCCTAGAAGCATCTATCACCAAGTTGCAAGAAACTATGGAGCAACTTAAGGAAGAACAGCAGAATCAGAACTGCATGCTCTACAAATTGCTGAAGGAACAAGAGAAGCAAGGGCGTGAACTTCAAGAATTGAAACGCCAAAAATTCTCCCCTCAATTTGAGGGAGCATCCACTTCTCAAAATCAAGGTTGTTGAGTCCTAACTCTGTGAAAACCTCTATCATTAGGAGCCTATTTAAATGTTTGTTTTCTATATTTTTGTTTTTTTTTTAGTCTCATCTTATATCTATTTTTGAGTCTTGTTCTTAATTCATAATTAATAAAATTTAAAATTCATGTCTTAAAGCTATGAATGTCCTATGAATCCATCACCTCTCTTAAATGAAAAATGCTTTAATCACAAAAGAACAAGAAGTACAAGATTTCGAAATTTATTCTTGAAACTAGTTGAATTAGTTTGATGTGGTGACAATATTTTTTGTTTTCCGAATGAATGCTTGAACAGTACATATGTCTTTTGAATTTGTTGTTTTGAGAATGTTAAATTTGTTGGCTCTTGAAAGAATGAGGGAAAAAGAGAACTGTTATTGAGGATCTGAAAAATCATCAAATTGATTCTTGAAGCAAGAAAAAGCAGTGATTCAAAAAAAAAAGAGAAGAAAAAGAAAAAAATAAAGTTGTGATCCAAGGCAAAAGGAGTGTGCTTAAGAACCCTGGACACCTCTAATTGGGGACTCTAGCAAAGCTGGGTCATAATCTGAAAAGGTTCACCCAAGTAAGTGTCTGTGGCATGTATGTATCCGGTGGTAATACTGGAAGACAGAGTGCTTTGGGCCACAGCCAAGACTCAT
>NC_029777.3:31207920-31208110 GCF_000817695.3 Arachis duranensis
TCATTCTGAACTTCAAAGGATAAAGTGAGATGCCAAAATTGTTCGGAAGCAAAAACCTACTGGTCCCGCTCATCTAATTGGAGCTGAGTTTCCTTGATATTTTGGAGTCCTCTTCTTTTTATCCTACTTTGATTTTCAGTTGCTTGGGGACAAGCAACAATTTAAGTTTGGTGTTGTGATGAGCGGATAA
>NC_029777.3:31208310-31208539 GCF_000817695.3 Arachis duranensis
TAGGTATTTTCTGGCTGAAATTGAGGGTCTTGAGCAAAAATCTGATTCAGAGGCTAAAAAGGACTGCAGATGCTGTTGGATTCTGACCTCCCTGCACTCGAAGTGGATTTTCTGGAGCTACAAAAGCCCAATTGGCGCGCTCTCAACAACGTTGGAAAGTAGACATCCTGGGCTTTCCAGCAATATATAATAGTCCATACTTTGCCCGAGATTTGATGGCCCAAACCGG
>NC_029777.3:31208710-31215058 GCF_000817695.3 Arachis duranensis
AGAAAGCTTCAATGCTCAGCCCAAGCACACACTAAGTGGACCCAGAAGTGGATTTTTACGTCATTTACTCATTTCTGTATACCCTAGGTTACTAGTTCACTATTAATAGGATCTTTTGACATTGTATCAGGACCTCATGACACTTTACACGTTTCTTTGTGTACCTTCTATGGCATGAGTCTCTAAACCCCATGGTTGGGGGTGAGGAGCTCTACTGTGTCTCGATGAATTAATACAATTATTTCTGTTTTCTATTCAATCACACTTATTTCTATTCCAAGATATTCATTTGTACTTCAACATGATGAATGTGATGATCCGTGACACTCATCACCATTCTCAACCTATGAATGTGTGCCTAACAACCACTTCCATTCTAAGGTGCGTTGAACATTTTCACTGAGAGGATGGGAGGTAGCCATTGACAACCGTGAAACCCTACATACAGCTTGCCATGGAAGGACCCTTGCGTGCCTGAAGAAGAAGATAGTAGAAAAGCAGAGATTCAGAAGATGTAGCATCTCCAAAACTTCAACCTGTTCTCCATTACTGCAAAACAAGTACTTGTTTCATGTTCCTTTACTTTTCACAATCAACCCTGATAATTATTGATATCCTGACTAAGATTTACAAGATAACCATAGCTTGCTTCAAGCCGACAATCTCCATGGGATCGACCCTTACTCACGTAAGGTATTACTTGGACGACCCAGTGCACTTGCTGGTCAGTTGTGCGGAGTTGCAAAAAGTGTGATTGCAATTTCGTGCACCATAGCCCCTGGGTAAGCCCTGTCCAAGTTGTCCCCAAGAAGGGAGGCATGACAGTGGTTCATAATGAAAAGAATGAACTGGTTCCTACAATAACAGTTATAGGGTGGCGTATGTGTATTGACTACAGAAGGCTCAATACAGCCACCAGAAATGATCATTTTCCTTTACCATTCATAGACCAGATGCTAAAGAGACAAGTAGGTCATGATTACTATTGCTTTTTGGATGGCTATTTAGGTTACAACCAAATTGTAGTAGATCCTCAAGACGAAGAAAAAACACCATTCACATGTCCATCTGGAGTATTCGCCTACAGAAGGATGCCATTTGGACTGTGCAATGCACCTGCAACCTTTCAGAGATGCATGCTCTCTATCTTCTCTGATATGGTAGAGAAATTTCTGGAAGTCTTCATGGATGACTTCTCAGTATTTGGAGACTCATTCAGCTCCTGTCTTGACCATCTAGCACTTGTTCTGAAAAGGTGCCGAGAGACTAACTTGGTTTTAAATTAGGAAAATGTCACTTTATGGTGACTGAAGGAATTGTCCTTGGGCACAAAATTTCGAACAAGGGAATAGAGGTGGATCAAGCTAAGGTAGAGGTAATTGAAAAATTACCACCACCTGCCAATGTTAAGGCAATCAGAAGCTTTCTAGGACATGCAGGATTCTATAGGAGGTTTATAAAGGATTTTTCGAAAATTGCAAAACCTTTGAGCAATCTGCTAGTCGCTGACACACCATTTGTCTTTGACACAGAGTGTTTGTAGGCCTTTGAGACTCTGAAAGCTAAGTTGGTCACAGCACCTGTCATTTCTACACCAGACTGGACATTACTATTCGAACTAATGTGTGACGCCAGTGACCATGCCATTGGTGCAGTATTAGGACAGAGGCATGACAAGCTCCTGCATGTCATTTATTATGCTAGCTGTATTTTAAATGACGCACAGAAGAATTACACAACCACAGAAAAGGAGTTGCTTGCAGTGGTTTTTGCCATTGACAAATTCAGATCCTATTTAGTAGGATCAAAGGTGATTGTGTACACTGACCATGCTGCTCTAAAATATCTCCTCACAAAGCATGATTCAAAACCCAGACTCATAAGATGGGTGTTGCTTCTGCAAGAGTTTGATATAGAAATAAGAGACAGAAAAGGGATAGAGAACCAAGTAGCTGATCACCTGTCCCGGATAGAACCAGTAGCAGGAGCATCCCTCCCTCCTACTGAGATCTCTGAAACCTTTCCAGATGAGAAATTATTTGCCATTCAGGACGCTCTGTGGTTTGCAGACATTGCAAACTATAAAGCTCAGTAATGTCAAGCTATTGACAGTAAAGAAGCGCTTATTGGGAGGCGACCCAATCTTATTTATCTATGTTAATTACTTTTTCATTTCATTTTCCAATGTTATTTTATGTTTTCGTTAGGTTGATGATCATATGGAGTCATAAAAACAGCTGCAGAATTAAAAGCAAAATCAAAAACAGTATCAAAAATAGCACACCCTAGAGAACAGGCTTACTGGCATTTAAACGCCAGTAAGGATAGCAGAATGGGTGTTTAACACCCAGTCTGGCAGCATTCTGGGTGTTTAACACCCAGTTGATGACATGTCATCATATACCCATTTTCTATGCTTTTTCATACAAGAAATTGATGATTTGTGCATAAATATTGAATGCTTTTTGTACTTAAATGATATATTTTCTTGATATTTTAATTTTATAAATCTTGTAGGAAATAAGAAGAAAAAGAAGCAAAGAAGCACAAAAAAAGGAGAAAAAAAGAGCTTTGGGGTACACTTTGAAGTTGGGGTACACTTTGGAGCCTTAGGCCACGCTTTTAAAAGCGTGGCCCATGACCAAATCAAGGAAGGAAGCAGCCAGCACGCACACTACCCTGCCCTTGCCAAGGGCAGGGCAGAATCGTGATGCACATTGAGGATTGGAAGCAAGAATTTTGCTAAGGTAAAATCTGGGCGCTCACAGCATGACCATGCCTCCTTCAAAGGGCTATAACTTGAGCTACAGACGTCCAATTGATGTGCTTCCAGTTGCATTGGAAAGCTGACATTCAGAGCTTTCCAACGATATATAGCAATCCATATTTGGCGAACAATTGAGGCAGGAACGAGAGGCATCTTTAAGGGCCAAAAATAAGCAAAAAATAAACCAAGGAAAAGGAGTAGCGTGTGCATCCACCAAGTTTCGAACTTGGAACTTCATCTTTTGGAAACACTGCCCTGCCCTTCGCGAGGGCAGGGCAGCATTTTGTGGTGCACACACACGCACCAGATTGGTGCACCAAGGAAGGCTTCGGCAGCACCAGCAGCACGCACAAGCACCAAATTGGCGCACCAGATTTTTCTGCCCTGCCCTCCGCAAGGGCAGGGCAGCATCTCTCCACAAGGGCAGGGCAATCTCCTGGAGCCTCTCCCACACTTGGCGCGCTAATTGGATCCCCATGCAAGGCTTCCATGCTCTGCTCTCCACAAGAGCAGAGCAGCTTCCTGGGAGCAAACACTCATGGGCCAAAATTCAACCAAAAATTCCATTTAAATTCAATTCCTCTCCAAATTGAATCAAGGCTAACCAAACCCATTTCTCCTCAAATTCAAAGCAAGCAAAGCCCACATCATCACTTAAAGGCACATGGATAAATTAGATTAGGATTTTTATTTTAATTGTAATTTGTTTTAATTTTCACTTTGAAAAGCCTATATAAAGGCATCACTCTCATTTCAAAAGGGGAGCTCGATTGAAAAAAAGAGGCTAGCACACTAGGGAGTATTAGGAATTGAGAGTTCTCTCGTCTTAGTTTTCATTTCTATTTGAATTTTGGATCAAGAATTGAAGGAATTCTGTTTCACTTGATCTGAAATCTCTTTGTTCTTCTTCTGCATTGAATCTGAGTTTCCTTGATTGCTTTCATCTTCTTTTTCTTCTACAAATTGTTTTCTGATTGGATCAAGGCAGGAATTGAGATCTAGACTTGTTTTCTAGTCTCTTTGATCCCCTGAGATCGTCACTTGTCTTTTTAGATTTCACAATTGAATTGAGTTTTCTTGTTGGTTTACTTTTCTACTACAATTTCCTTCTCTGCAATTTCTACTTTCTATTCATATTGCTCCAAATTTACTTTCCTGCACTTTTGTTCTTCTGCACTTTACATTTGACCTACTGTGATCTGAATTTAATTTTCCTATACTTTAAATTTCTGCCACTTGTTCTCAAGATCTCATTGATTGCTTACTTCATTGCTTTCTTTAATTTTCAGCACCTAGCCTCCTTTACATTTGATGCAATTTATATTTCTTGTCATTTAACATTCTGTCAATTTACATTTCTTACTCTTTAAGTACCTCACTAAGAAATTCATCTTTGAGATATGAATTTCAATTTCCCTTGGTGTTGTGTTTTACAAAATTCAAATGGAGTTCAATTCATCTTATGATCAAACAAATTTTATGGGATATTACCCACCATCACCAATCTCTAATGGTGGCTGGGAATATCACCAAGAGAATACACATTCTGAGCACTCCAATTCATGGAGATTTGCTTCAGAGACACAAGATGAGCAAGAAAATTATATGGGATACCAACCACCACCACAAAATGATTCATATCATTATCCTCTTGGTGGATGGAAGTATCACCAAAGAATGGAAGAGCATCCACCCTCACGTCCCAGTTTCTCATTTGAAAGTTCTTCATCACTTGATTATGATTACTCTCAACCTTCATCTCTTGAACTAACAGATTAGGATTACCTTTTTCTCATTTGAAAGTTCTTCATCACTTGATTATGATTACTCTCAACCTTCATCTCTTGAACTAACAGATTGGGATTACCTTCAAGCCATTGAAATACATAGAAAACTCGTGGAAAGATACACACAACCCCAATCTTGGAAAGAAATCATCCTCAAGAAGATGAATGGGCCCTTAGATCAAACAAGGGGGAACTTAGAACCATTAAACAGAGAGGATGAAGACCAATTTGTGGGTGAGGAAGTGGAAAAGCAAGATGAGGAAGCCTCTGTGTCAAGTGAAATTTCAATGAAAAAGGAAGAGGTGGTGGAAGTATTTGGACATGAGCCAAGGATTCTACATTCACAAGAGCCACTTGAGGTGACAATAAAACACAAAGATTCCCTCCCAGAGGCACTAATGGAAAATTATGAAGAAGAAAGGGAGGAAGACATTCAAGATAAGTCACACTCAACTGAAGTAGAGAAATGCACAGAGGAAGAGCTCACGAAACCACCATTGCAAGAAGCTCTTAATGAAGAAATCACTCCAACAATCACACAGCTTTTGATGAAAAAATCACTCCAACAATCACACAACCACTAAGACTTGGACTCAAGGAAGTGAAAGCAATTAACAAAAGCACCGAGAAGAGGACTGCAACCAAGCTACAAAGGACAATATTCATGAAGAAGAGAAGGTCAACTACAAGCAATCCTTCCCCTGGACCACTAGCAAGCCAGCTCAATCAAGCCATGTACAAAAGGAGGCTTGCTGAGAGGAAACCAAGAAAGGGGACAATAGCTGAAACTTCCTCCCCCTTGAGGTCATTCCTCTTAACAAATTGGAAGAAGAGGAAGAAAGTGAAAAACAGGTAGACAGTAGGTACATTTCTTCTCCTTCCTTTGTTTAAATTCAATAAATTGGCATATGGTTACATTCTAAGTTTGGTGTTGCCTTGCAACAAATTGTTTTCAATCTTTTTGGATGATTGCATCAAATCAAAAATGAAAGTGACACACCAAGATTCTAAGTTTGGTGTGCCACTTTAATGCTTTCATTTTAGTTTGCTTATTTACTGTGTTTGTTAATACATTACCAAGAGAGCTTTATTCATGATAGATTATTGGCTTGGTGATTGTATTCAACAAATAACAGTTTCTTTTGTTTAGTCTTAGTTCAAATAAATTGACATATGGTTGCATTCTAAGTTTGGTGTTGCAATGCAACAAAATTTGGTTCCAATGCTTACTAGATACTTGTATTAATTTCAAGTGAAAGTGTCACACTAAGTTTGGTGTGCCACTTATTCTTTATGCAAAGTATTGTGCACACCTTCTTATGCTTGCAATCAAATGTCGCTGTCTCTTGTGCCTTGATTGTTATTTTTCATTTTTGCTTTCTTAAAACACATGTGCTACTAACATTTCATTGCATAAGACATTCATGATCCATCTTAGCCCCATAGCCATTGTTCTAATTATTGCTTGAGAATGAACAAGCATTCTGAGTTTGGTATGGAAAGGAAGAAAATGGGAGGAAAATGACAACAATAGAGAAGATGAACTACAAGGTTGTAAAGTTCCTTTTCCTCTCATTTGTTTCATAAACTGCATGATTGTCTTTACCTTCTCTGTATACATGTGTGTATGAATAAGCATAGCTAGAATTTTGATTTATAATATGTTGCTGTGGCATTATAACTACCAACTTGAGCTTTGTGAATTCAAAAGCGATAAAGCATCATGATCATAAACAAACAAGGCATTAAAGAAGATTTTAGCATGTGCATACAAGTATTGGAAAGCTAGTATGA
>NC_029777.3:31216671-31217618 GCF_000817695.3 Arachis duranensis
ATCCCTCATAAATTCCAGTGTTAAACGCCGGAACTGGCATAAAACTTGGAGTTAAACGCCCAAACTGGCATGAGAACTGGCGTTTAACTCCAGAAAACGTCTCTACACATAAAAGCTTCATTGCTCAGCCCAAGCACACACCAAGTGGACCCAGAAGTGGATTTTTACGTCATTTACTCATTTCTGTACACCCTAGGCTACTAGTTTACTATTAAAAGGATCTTTTGACATTGTATCTGTACCTTATGACCTCATGACACTTTACACCTTTCTTTGTGTACTTTCCACGGCATGAGTCTCTAAACCCCATGGTTGGGGGTGAGGAGCTCTGCTGTGTCTTGATGGATTAATGCAATTACTACTGTTGCTCATTCAATCATGCTTGCTTCCATTCTAAGATAATACTTGTTCTTAATCCGGATGAATGTGATGATCCGTGACAATCATCATCATTCTCAACTATGAACGTGTGCCTGACAACCACCTTCGTTCTACCTTAGATTAAGTAGTTATATCTTGGGTTCTTTAACCGGAATCTTCGTGGTATAAGCTAGACTGGTGGCGGCATTCAAGAGAATCCGGAAGGTCTAAACCTTGTCTGTGGTATTCTGAGTAGGATTCAATGATTGAATGACTGTGACGGGCTTCAAACTCCTGAAGGCTGGGTGTTAGTGACAGACGTAAAAGAATCACTGGATTCTATTCCGGCCTGATTGAGAACCGACAGATGAATTCCGCTATGCTGTGACAGAGCATATGCAATCGCTTTCACTGAGAGGATGGGAGGTAGCCATTGACAACGGTGAAACCCTACATACAGCTTGCCATGGAAGGAGACTTGGGTGTTTGAAGAAGAAGACAGTAGGAAAGCAGAGATTCAGAAGATGGAGCATCTCCAAACCTCAACCTATTCTCCATTACTGCAAAACAAGTAATCATTTCATGTT
>NC_029777.3:31218347-31219136 GCF_000817695.3 Arachis duranensis
TATGCTAACCCCATTACAGCTGCATATGGGAGTAGCATCTGTACACCTCCCATCACCACTATTACTGTTTCCATTTGCTGTAAAAGATCAAGCTAAAAGGTGGTTGAATAACCAACCTATAGCAAGCATAAAGACATGGAAACAGTTGTCAGATAAATTCCTGAGTCATTTTTACCCTCCAAAAAGGATGACACAGTTAAGGCTGGACATCCAAGGCTCTAAACAAGAGGATAATGAATCCCTTTATAATGCCTAGGAGAGGTATAGAGGTATGCTAAGGAAATGCCCCTCTGACATGTTTTCAGAGTGGGTACAGTTAGACCCTCTGAAATGTTTTCAGAGTGGGTACAGTTAGACATTTTCTACTATGGGCTTACAGAAAAAGCTCAGATGTCTTTAGACCACTCAGCTGGTGGATCTATACACATGAGGAAGACAATTGAAGAGGCTCAAGAGCTTATAGACACTGTTGCTAGAAACCAATATTTGTATTCTAGCAATGAGTTCTCTCCAAAAGAGGAAGTCATGACAGTAGTCACTGACCCTACTCCTCAAGAACAGATAAATGAGCTTAATCAACAATTGCTCCTGATGACAGAACAGTTAGCAGACTTTAAAGAGATGCTCTATGAAACTAAAGTTGCTAACAAGAGCATAGAACTGCAGTTGAATCAAGCAAAACAGCAAATATCTAAACAGATAATAGAGGAATGTCAAGCAATTCAACTGAGGAGTGGGAAAACATTGAATAACACTGCTCAAAGTAGCAAAAAGCCAAACAAGGAACAA
>NC_029777.3:31219296-31220245 GCF_000817695.3 Arachis duranensis
CTGGCGTTAAACGCCCATTCCTTGCCCAGTTCTGGCGTTCAAACGCCAGAAAAGGGGGAAAAGTTGGCGTTAAACGCCCAATTTCCACCCAATCCTGGCGTTCAGACGCCTAGGGGGGATCAGACACCTGAAAGTGCTGACAGTAATCCCTCTAACAAGGCTTCTTCAACCACTTCTGTAAGGAATAAACCTGCATCATCTAAGGTTGAAGAATATAAAGCCAAGATGCCTTATCCTCAAAAACTCCGCCAAGCGGAACAGGATAAGCAATTTGCCCGCTTTGCAGACTATCTAAGGACTCTTGAAATAAAGAATCCGTTTGCAGAGGCACTTGAGCAAATACCTTCTTATGCTAAGCTCATGAAAGAAATCTTAAGTCATAAGAAGGATTGGAGAGAAACTGAAAAAGTGTTTCTCACTGAAGAATGCAGTGCAGTCATATTAAAGAGCCTACCAGAAAAGCTTCAAGATCCAAGGAGCTTTATGATACCATGCACATTAGAAGGTGCATATACCAAGACAGCCCTTTGTGACATTGGAGCAAGTATCAACCTAATACCTGCATCCACTATCAGAAAGCTTGGATTGACTGGAGAAGTCAAACCAACCCGGATATGCCTCCAACTTGCTGATGGCTCCATTAAATATCCATCAGGCATAATAGAGGATATGATTGTCAAGGTTGGGCCATTCGCCTTTCCAACTGACTTTGTGGTGCTGGAAATGGAGGAGCACAAGAGTGCAACTCTCATTCTAGGAAGACCTTTCCTAGCAACTGGACGAACTCTCATTGATGTACAGAGAGGGGAAGTAACCCTGAGAGTCAATGAGGATGAGTTCAAGTTGAATGCTGTAAAAGCCATGCAGCATCCAGACACACCAAATGACTGCATGGGCACTGACATTATTGAATCTCTGATAGAAGAGATCAATATGACTGAAAGCCTAG
>NC_029777.3:31227414-31234821 GCF_000817695.3 Arachis duranensis
TTTCTGATATCCTGACTAAGATTTACAAGATAACCATAGCTTGCTTCAAGCCGACAATCTTTGTGGGATCGACCCTTGCTCGCGCAAGGTATTACTTGGACGACCCAGTACACTTGCTGGTTAGTTGTGCGGGATTGCAAAAGTGTGATTGCAATTTCGTGCACCACCTGCCCTTCGCGAGGGCAGGGCAGCATTTTGTGGTGCACACACACGCACCAGATTGGCGCACCAAGGAAGGCTTCGGCAGCACCAGCAGCACGCACAAGCACCAAATTGGCGCACCAGATTTTTCTGCCCTGCCCTCCGCAAGGGCAGGACATCCTGCCCTGCCCTTGGCGCGGGCAGGGCAGCATCTCACGCACCAAGGCCGCACCAGCCTGCACCAATCATCCGCACCATGCACCAATTTTCTGCCCTGCCCTCCACAAGGGCAGGGCAGCCTCCTGGGAACCCATGGGTCAAAATTCAACTCAAATTCCCTTTGAACCCAAATCTTCACCAATTGAACCAAGGCCATCCAAGACCCATCTCTCCTCAAATCCAAAGTAAGCAAAGCCCACATCATCACTCAAAGGCACATGGATAAATTAGATTAGGATTTTTATTTTAATTGTAATTTGTTTTAATTTTCACTTTGAAAAGCCTATATAAAGGCATCACTCTCATTTCAAAAGGGGAGCTCGATTGAAAAAAAGAGGCTAGCACACTAGGGAGTATTAGGAATTGAGAGTTCTCTCGTCTTAGTTTTCATTTCTGTTTGAATTTTGGATCAAGAATTGAAGGAATTCTGTTTCACTTGATCTGAAATCTCTTTGTTCTTCTTCTGCATTGAATCTGAGTTTTCTTTACTGCTTCCATCTCATTTTCTTTTTCAAATTGCTTCTCTGTTGGGTCAAGGAAGGAATTGAGATCTAGACTTGTTTTCTAGTCTCATTGATTCCCTGAGATCCTCACTTGTCTTTTTAGATTTCATATTTGAATTGAGCTTTCTTGCTGATTTATTTCTCTGCTGTTATTTCATCTGCATTTTTACCTTTCTGTTCCTATTGCTTCCAATTTAATTTTAAGCAATTTAATCTCCCTGCAATTGTTCTGCGCTTTGCTTTACTGCTCTCTTTAATTTCCAGCACCCAACCCCCCTTTACTTTTCATGCAATTTACTTTTCTTGCAATTTAAGTTTCAGCTATTTTACTTTCTTGCTCTTTAAGTTTCCTGCCAATTTACATTCTGTCATTTACAATTCTTGTCAATTTACTTTCTGTTGGCTACTATTTCACTCAATTCCACTTCAATGTTAGCTTGACTAAACTAATCACCCACTAAAATTGCTTGATCCATCAATCCCTGTGGGATCGACCTCACTCTTGTGAGTTATTATTACTTGATGCGACCCGGTACACTTGCCGGTTGGATTTATGTGTTGGAAATTCGTTTTTCCACAAAAACACCATCAAGAGTCTGGCAGCATTCTGGGTGTTAAGCACCAGAATTGGCAGCCAGAGTGGCGTTTGACGCCAGAAAGGGCTGTCTGGTGTCTGGCTGGCGTTAAACGCTAGAAAGGGGTACCAGCCTGGCGTTTAATGCAAGGAAAAGTAGCAGAACTGGCGTTTAATGCCAAATTTGGCATACAATGGGCGTTTAAACACCAGGAAGGTGCAGGGATGAGAATTCCTTGACACCTCAGGATCTGTGGACCCACAGGATCCCCAACACCCACCTACCTCACCATTCACACCATTTCCCTCCCAAACCCCCATTCTCCACACGGTTACCCTCTCTCCCTTACCCTATAAATAACCCTCCTTTCCACCTTCCATTTCACACATCTCTAACACTTAACCCCCTTGGCCGAATTACCACACACCTCCATCTCCTCTATTTCTTCTTCTTCTCCTTCTTTCTTTCTTCTTTTTCTTGAGGATGAGCAAACCTTTTAAGTTTGGTGTGGAAAAAGCGTTGCTTTTTGTTTTTCCATAACCATTAATGGCACCTAAGGCCGGAGAAACCTCTAGAAAGAGGAAAGGGAAGGTAGTGGCTTCCACCTCCGAGTCATGGGAGATGAAGAGATTCATCTCAAGAGCCCATCACTAAAAAGAGGATGGAGCAAACAAGAAAACCCACTCATGGACCTTGACAAGAGCACTCCATTACCCTCCATGAAATTAGAGAGGACCAAAGGGCCATGAGGGAGGAGCAACAAAGGCAAGAAAGAGACATTGAGGAGCTCAAGCACTCCATAAGGATCTTCAAGAGGAAGAACTAGCCGCCATCACTAAGGTAGACCAGTTCTTTAATTTCCTTGTTCTCATTTTTCTGTTTTTCGGTTTTCTATGCTTGATGTTTTGTCTATATTTGTGTCTTTATTACATGATCATTAGTGTCTAGTGTCTATGCCTTAAAACTATGAATGATTCCATGAATCCTTCACCTTTCTTAAATGAAAAATGTTTCTAATTGCAAAAGAACAAGAAGTACATGAATTTTGAATTCTATCTTGAAATTAGTTTTATTATTTTGAGGTGGTGGCAATACTTTTTGTTTTCTGAATGAATGCTTGAACAGTACATATTTTTTATAGTGAAGTTTATGAATGTTAAAATTGTTCGCTCATGAAAGAATAATGAAAAAAGAGAAATGTTATTGATAATCTGAAAAATCATAAAATTGATTCTTGAAGCAAGAAAAAGCAGTGAAAAATAAAGCTTGCAAAAAAAAGAAAAAAATTTAAAAAATGGCAAAAAAGAAAAAAGAAAGAAAAAGAAAAAGCAAGCAGAAAAAGTCAATAGCCCTTTAAACTAAAAGGCAAGGGTAAAAAGGATCCAAGGCTTTGAGCATTAATGGATAGGAGGGCCCAAAGGAATAAAATCATGGCCTAAGCGGCTAAATCAAGCTGTCCCTAACTATGTGCTTGTGTCATGAAGGTCCAAGTAAAAATCTTGAGACTGAGTGGTTTAAATCGTGATCCAAAGCAAAAAGAGTGTACTTAAGAATTCTGGACACCTCTAACTGGGGACTTTAGCAAAGCTGAGTCACAATCTGAAAAGATTCACCCAGTTATGTGTCTGTGGCATTTATGTATCCGGTGGTAATACTGGAAAACAAGATGCTTAGGGTCACGGCCAAGACTCATAAAGTAAATGTGTTCAAGAATTAACATACTGAATTAGGAGAATCAATAACACTATCTTAATTCGGAGTTCCAATAGATGCCAACCATTCTGAACTTCACAGGATAAAGTGAGATGCCAAAACTGTTCAGAAGCAAAAAGCTACTAGTCCCGCTCATCTAATTGGAGATAAGCTTCATTGATATTCTGGAATTTATTGTATATTCTCTTCTTTTTATTCTATTTTATTTTCAGTTGCTTAGGGACAAGCAACAATTTAAGTTTGGTGTTGTGATGAGCGGATAATTTATACGCTTTTTGGCATTGTTTTTAGGTAGCTTCTAATAGGTTTTAGTTACTTTTTAGTTTATTATTATTAGTTTTTATGCAAAAAAATCACATTTCTGGACTTTACTATGAGTGCGTGTGTTTTTCTGTGATTTCAAGTATTTTCTGTCTGAAATTGAGGGACCTGAGTAAAAATCTAATTCAGAGGCTGAAAAAAGGACTGCTGATGCTGTTGGATTTTGACCCTCCTACACGTGAAATGAATTTTCTGGAGCTACAGAAGCCCAATTGGCGTGTGTTCAATTGTGTTGGAAAGTAGACATCTTGGGCTTTCTAGCAATGTTTAATAGTCCATACTTTGCCCGAGATTTGATGGTCCAAACTGGCACCAAAGCTGGAGTTAAATGCCTAAACTGGCACCAAAAGTGGCGTTTAACTCCAGGAATAGCACAACCACGTGAAAGCTAGGAATCTCAGCCCAAACACTCACCAAGTGGGCCCCGAAAGTGGATTTCTGCACTTTCTGCATCTAGCTACTCATTCTCTGTAAACCTAGGTCACTAGTCTAGTATAAAAGCTACTTTGAGAGATTCATTTGGCACCTCATGACATTTTTTACATTCCTTCTTGTACCTTTGACGAAATGAGTCTTTAAACCCCATGGTTGGGGGTGAGGAGCTCTGCTGTGTCTCAATGAATTAATGCAATTACTACTGTTTTCTATTCAATCGCGCTTGCTTCTGTTCTAAGATATTCACTTGTACTTCAATGTGATGAATGTGATGATCCGTGACACTCATCACCATTCTCAACTTATGAACGCGTGCCTGACAACCACTTTTGTTCTACGTGAAATAGCTTGAGTGTGTATCTCTTGGGCTCCTGATTCATGATTTTGATTGTCTCTCCTGACAATAGAGCATTCAATTCTGTGAGATCAGAACTTTCGTGGTATGAGCTAGAAGCATTCCTGAGATCTGGAAAGTCTAAACCTTGTCTGTGGTATTCCAAGTAGGATCTAGGAAGGAATGACTGTGACGAGCTTCAAACTCATGAAACTGTTGGGTGCAGTGACAGTGTGCAGAAAGATCAATGGATCTTATTCTAACACAAGTGAGAACCGACAGATGATTAGCCATGCGGGAAACCGTAGTGGACATGTTTTCATTGAGAGGACGGATGGTAGCCATTGACAACGGTGATCCACCAACATAAAGCTTGCCATGGAAGGAACCTTGCGTGTTTGAAGAAGAAGGCAGTAGGAAAGCAGAGATTCAGAGGCCAAAGCATCTCCGAAACCTCAACCTGTTCTCCATTACTGCATAACAAGTACTATTTATTTCATGTTCTTTTACTTTTTACAAATAAAACTAAGAATTATTATTAATATCCTGACTAAGAATAATGAGATAACCATATCTTGCTTCAAGCCGACAATCTCCGTGGGATCGACCCTAACTCACGTAAGGTATTACTTGGACGACCCAGTGCACTTGCTGGTTAGTTGTACAAGTTGTGAAAAGTGTGATTTACAATTTTGTGCACCAGTTGTACACCCTCGTCAACATCAAATTCAAATGTCTTGGAAGGAGGCTCTATGACTCGAGTTTCCCATGGAGATTCCGCATCTCCTAAGTTTTTAACCACGTCCTCTTCTTTGATAATTTCAGCTTCCTCCACTTGCTCTAATACAAAATCAAAATCCTCCTTGATGTCACTTAACATAGAGTTGTCTTCAATGATGGAGCTTCCCTCTTGTTCAACCTTCCCTAATTCGTCAACTACTTCATCTTCAAGGGTCTCTCCTTCCTCCACCTTTTGGCCTCCTCTTGCTTCTCTTGAAGTATGGATTCATGAACTCGATCCATTACGTCCCTAAGACGATACCTTCTCTCTTGTTCCATGTCAATAGCATAATTGGGATCATCTTGCTCTTGGATTGATGGATCCATACGAGATATAAGAGCTTGGAGAGTAGAGGTGAGACCAATGAGAGTAGAGGTAAGTGTGGTTTGAAGCTCTCTTTGCCCTTGGCGAATAACATTAAAGGTATCATTTATGGGAGCTTGGGGTGGATAGGAGAGTTCATTTGTTGGGAGAAAGGGCTCATAATACGGAGGTGGTTCTTCTTGATAAAGATATGGAGATGGTCTGTATTGAGGTGGTGGTTCTTGGGAGTAATTGTGTTAAAATTGGGGTGGTTCTATGTATGGCTCGTATGGTTCATATGGTGGTTGGTATGGTGGGTAAGGATTAGGGTCATATGGAGGTGTTTGGTGGTAAGGGGCTTGTGAGTATGGAGGTTCAAAATTATGTTGAGGAGGGGGTTCATAGGCATATGGTGGTGGTTGTTGACACGTACAAGAAGGACTACCACATCCATTAGATTGATATGCATTAGGATTGGAGTTATACCTATATGAGACCGGAGGAGGTTGTTGCCAAGAGAGTTGATCAAATCCTTGTGACTCCTCCCATCTTTGATTCTCCCATCCTTGATGCATATTCTCATTGTAGCTTCCATCCCCTACAACATAGTTGTAACCACACTCGTAGCCAAAGGGGTGATAATTCATAATAGCAAATAAAAACAAAAACTAATAAAAATAAGCAACTAAGTCCTAAAACTAACAAAAACTAACAAACAAGCAAAAAGCAAATGTATACAATAACCAATAAAAAGGCACACGTTTTCAATTCCTCGGCAACGGCGCCAATTTGATGATCGGATTTTTTTGTGGAAAAGAATTTCACAAATGAATTCTCGTTGCAAGTATAGTTTCTAAACCAACAAAGAATCCTTTCATACAAACATTTGGTTGTCACAAGTAAAAAACCCCTATAAAAATAAAACGAAGTATTCAAACCTCGGGTCGTCTCTCAAAGGAATTGCAGGGAAGTATTCTTGTTATTGGTTATGGACACGTATATCTTGGGATTTTTAAGATAAGAAATAAGAGATGTAAATTGCAAGAATTAAACTAAAAGCTAATAAAGCTCTTGGCAAGGTATGAGAACTAGAAGTCCTATCCTCATTATCCTCCTCAATTGTGACATCGATTGTCCATTGCTCCCACTTAGTCAACCTCTAACTATGAAGGAAAGTCAAGTGGATAAATCAATTTGATTTGTCAAGTTGGTGGACGAAATTGTATCTCTTTATGGAATATGATAATAGAGCTGGCCCAAGATCAACTTCGTTCAACTAACCAGCAAGTGTACTGGGTCGTCCAAGTAATACCTTACGTGAGTAAGGGTCGAATCCACAGAGATTATTGGTTTGAAGCAATCAATATTTATTTTATTAATCTTAGTTAGGATGTCAATAGGATTGTTTGGATTAAAAGTGAAATTACTGGATTTGATTATAAAAATAAAAGAGGGAACAATGTTACTTTGATTTTCAGTACTGGGGAATATGTTGGAGTTTTGGAGATGCTTTGTCCTCTGACTTCAACTCTTCCTTGAGATCCTCTTCTCACACACAGGCTCCTTCCATGGCAAGCTCTATGTAGGGTGTCACCATTGTCAGTGGCTACTTCCCATCCTCGCAGTGAAAACTATGCTCACGCACTCTGTCACAGTACGGCTAATCACCGGTTGGTTCCCGCTCCTACTGGAATAGAATCACTCTTTTGCGTCTGTCACTAACGCCCAGTGGGTTAAAGTTTGAAGCACGTCACAGTCATTCAATCCCGGAATCCTACTCGGAATACCACAGACAAGGTTTAGACTTTCCGGATTCTCATGAATGCTGCCATCAATCCGGCTTATACCACGAAGATTCTGTTGGGGAATCTAAGAGATATTCATTCAATCTGATGTAGAACAGAGGTGGTTGTCAGGCACACGTTCATGGATTGAGGAAGGTGATGAGTGTCACGGATCATCACCTTCTCCACAATTAAGCGCGAATAAACATCTTAGATAAGAACAAGCGTGCTTGAATGGAAAACAAAGGAATTGTATTAAATCATCGAGACGCTGCAGAGCTCCTCACCCCCAACAATG
>NC_029777.3:31235196-31237812 GCF_000817695.3 Arachis duranensis
AAACATGCTAAAATCTACATGAAATTACCCCCAAAAAGCATATAAAATATCCGCTCATCACAACACCAAACTTAAACTGTTGCTTGTCCTCAAGCAACTAGATGAATAAAATAGGTTCTAACAGAAATAAAGAAATAATAATATTCTCGAGTTTCAAATGAGGCTCAGATTCTTATTAGATGAGCGGGGCTTGTAGCTTTTTGTCTCTGAATAGTTTTGGCATCTCCCTGTATCTTTAAATTTTTAGAATGATTGGCATCCTTAGGAGCTCAGAATTCAGATAGTATTGTTGATTCTCCTAGTGTAGTATGTTGATTCTTGAACACAGTCATTTTATGAGTCTTGGCTGTGGCCCTAAACACTTTGTCTTCCAGTATTACCACCGGATACATAAATGCCACAGACACATAACTGGGTGAACCTTTTCAGATTATGACTCAGCTTTGCTAGAATCCCCAATCAGTGGTGTCCAGAGCTCTTAAGCACACTCTTTTGCTTTGGATCACGACTTTAACCACTCAGTCTCAAGCTTTTCACTTGGACCTTCATGACACAAGCACATGGTTAGGGACAGCTTGGTTTAGCCGCTTAGGCCTGGATTTTACTTCCTTGGGCCCTCCTATTCATTGATGCTCAAAGCCTTGGATCCTTTTTACTCTTGGCTAGTGCCCATGGCTTGTGAATATTGTGTTAATTAAAATTTTTTTTTTGACTGCTTTTTCTTGCTTCAAGAATCAATTTCATGATTTTTCAGATCATCAACAATATTTTTCGTGTTCCTCATTCTTTCAGGAGCCAATATTCATCAAATTCAAAGTACATATTATGCACTGTTCAAGCATTCATTCAGAGAACAAAAAGTATTGCCACCACATATAATTAATTATAAATTTTATTATTAAGAACTCGAAAAATATAAATTACTTCTTTATTCTAAAAGAAAATCTACTACTTTATTCATGCCTAGTGATGATGAGAAAAATAAATTATAACTTAATTGAAAATAAAATCAAAATAGACATCCTAATTACTACTAAATATCTTCTAAGGTCAATTTCTAAAGGGAATAATCATCACTAAGTTAAAACAGAGAAATTGGAACTCAGCAACCTGTTGTTTTGAGGAGTAGATGTTCCTCTAATCTGTGGGGATTGGGATATATTCAGTTATTCCCATCTTTACTCCAGCCTCTTTGCAAAGCATAGAAACTAGGCTTGGATAAGCCAATTTGGCGTCCTTAGAATTCCTGTTTGCTATTTTATATAGCTCACAGGAGATCAGCTGGTGGACTTCCACTTCTTTTCCCAACATGATGCAGTGAATCATGACAGCTCTTTTGATGGTAACTTCAGAATGGTTGCTGGTGGGCAATATGGAACGACAAATAAAGTCCAGCCAGCCTCTGGCTACTGGTTTTAGATCTTCTCTTTTGAGTTGAACTGGGATGCCAGTTGTACTGGTAGTCCATTTGGCTCCAGGGATGCATATGTCCTCCAGAACCTTATCCAGCCCTTTATTGACCCTTATCATTCTCCTATTAAAGGAGTCTGGGTCATCTTTCAGTTGAGGGATCTTGAATATCTCCCTGATCCTGTCAGAATTGGTATGAATGCTTTTTCCTCTGACCACTGTCTTATGGTCAAAGACAGCAGCTCCAATGATTCTTTGCCTTTCTGTCTGCCATAGATTAGCATAGAATTCCTGAACCATATTCTTCCCCACTTTCGTTTCAGGATTGGCCAGAATTTCCCAATTCCTGTTTCGAATTTGCTCTTGGATCTCCGGATATTCATCTTCTTTCAGATCAAATCTGACTTCTGGGATCACTGATCTGTGACTCATTATCTTGTAGTAATGGTCTGAATGTTCTTTAGTTAAGAACTTCCCTTGATTCCAAAGTGGCTTTGGAGCGCTTTCTTTCTTCCCTCTTGGGGCGGTTTGCTTTCCTTTAGGAGCCATGATCTTAAGTGAGTATGTTTTTGTGATCACGGATAAGCACACCAAACTTAGAGTTTTGCTTGTCCTCAAGCAAGGGAGAAGAAAGAAGAGGGATAGAAGGAGAGCAAGTGTGGGATGAAGAGGATGAGGAGGAGGTCGAATACAATATAAAGGGATGGGGGTGGGAAAATTTTCGAAAAAATCAGAAAGAGATAAGATAAAAGATATGATTTTAAAAGGTATGATTAGAAAAAAAAAATTTTTTTTTTAAAAAAAAGAAAAGATATGAATCAAAATTTAAAAGATAGATTTGAATTTTAATTTTAAAAGGATTTTTTTTAAAAAAAATTAAAGATGTGTTGGAAACAAATTTGAAAAGATGATGGATTGAATTGGAAAGCCATTTGTTCTTTTGGGTTAAGATAAATCTAAAAAATTTGCAATCATTGGATTTTAGAAATTAGGATAAACTTTTTGAAATTGAAAGTGATAATTTAAAATATGTTTATGCAAGAAATCATGAATTGAAACATAAAAATTTTGAAAAATTATAAAGAAAAACGAAATTGTACCTCCTCCCACCATCCTGGCGTTAAACGCCCACATGGTGCATGGTTTGGGCGTTTAACGCCCACATGTTGCTTCTCCTGGGCGTTCAACGCCCATGTGATGCTTCTT
>NC_029777.3:31242736-31244105 GCF_000817695.3 Arachis duranensis
TACTGGGAGTTTTGCTGCACCATGATAATGAGCTGAGGATTCAGCTCAAAGCTACTAACTCCAATGGAAGGTATACAGATACTACTTCCATATGAAGCATTAGTGGGGTTAGCATATGACCCCAAAGTCCTCTTGGACTGTTCATTCCTACTTGCTTCCATTATTGAATACAAGTTGAGAATTTATAGTAATGGAATAAATAAAAAGAAGTTAAATATATATATATATATATTTTTCGAAAAAAAAATGAAATTAAAATCTAAAAATTAAAAAAAAATTCGAAAAAGTAGTTGGAAAATATAAAATTTTTTGAATTTTGAATTTTATGATGAAAGAGAAAAACATGCAAAAGACACAAGACTTAAAATTTTTAGATCTAATGCTCCTTATTTTCGAAAATTTTTGGAGGGAAAACACCAAGGAACACCAAACTTAAAAATTTTAAGATCAAGACACAAGAAAAACTCCAGAACACTTTGAAGATTCACAAGAACACCAAGAACAAAAGAAAGAACACCAAACTTAAAATTTTTAGAAAATCAAAATAAATTTTCGAAAATTATAAAAAGATTAACAATAAAACACCAAACTTAGAGTTTGGCACAAGATTAAATCAAGAAAAATTATTTTTTTGAAAAAGATTTTCAAAAGTATTGGTGCTCCCTTGTCAAGAATATGACCCTTCTATTCTAGCCAATTGGGCAGCAAATATAACAATTGTTTTGAAAAAGTTCAAGAAAAACAAGAAAAGACTCAGAACAAGAAAAATTAAAGATCAAACAAGAGAAATAGACAAGAACAACTTGAAGATTAAGGAAAAACAAAGAACACTCATACGAAAATTTCAAAGAAAAATATAAAAGATGCAATTGACACCAAACTTAGAACAAGATACTAAAACTCACGAAAATTAGCAATTAATTAGAAGAAAATAATAAATTTTGAAAAGAAATTTTTGAAGAGAAACTATCCTATCAAGATTTAATGACTCTATAACAATAAAAATAAGAATAAAAATAAAAATAAATTATTCCTAATCTAAGAAATAAAATAAATCTTTAATTGTTCAAACTCAATAATCCCCGGCAACGGCGCCAAAAACTTGGTGGACGAAATTGTGATAAAAGAGTTTCAAGCACTGTTAGAGAAGCTCACAATTCCGTTCAACTAACCAGCAAGTGTACTGGGTCGTCCAAGTAATACCTTACGTGAGTAAGGGTCGAATCCACAGAGATTATTGGTTTGAAGCAATCAATATTTATTTTATTAATCTTAGTCAGGATGTCAATAGGATTATTTGGATTAAAAGTGAAGTCACTGGATTTGATTATAAAAATAAAAGAGGGAACAATGTTACTTTGATTTGCAG
>NC_029777.3:31244438-31254285 GCF_000817695.3 Arachis duranensis
ACTAAGATAATTGGTGCAGAAATCCACTTCTGGGGCCCACTTGGTGTGTGCTGGGGCTGAGACTAAAGCTTTCCACGTGCAAAGGCCTTTCTTGGCGTCAAACTTCAGGTTATGACGTGTTTTGGGCGTTCAACTCCGGATAATGACGTTTTTCTGGCGTTTAACTCCAGACAGCAGCATGAACTTGGCGTTTAACGCCAAGTTACGTCGTCTATGCTCGCTCAAAGTATGGACTATTATATATTGCTGGAAAGCCCTGGATGTTTACTTTCCAACGCCGTTGAGAGCGCGCCAATTGGACTCCTGTAGCTCCAGAAAATCCATTTCGAGTGCAGGGAGGTCAGGATCCAACAGCATCAGCAGTCCTTTTTCAGCCTAAGTCAGATTTTTGCTCAGCTCCCTCAATTTCAGTCAAAAAATACCTGAAATCACAGAAAAACACACAGACTCATAGTAAAGTCCAAAAATATGATTTTTGCCTAAAAACTAATATTATTCTACTAAAAATTAACTAAAACATGCTAAAATCTACATGAAATTACCCCCAAAAAGCGTATAAAATATCCGCTCATCACAAGTCCTAGTCAACTCCCAAGGAAAGACTGGCTTTAGTGGAATTCAAATCAATTAGCAACTTCTAATTATCAATCAACAAGAGAATTAGATAACTCAAGAGTCACCAATTACTCAACCTAAGCAAAGAGGAGAAAAATCTACTCTAACATCTTTCCAAGCATTTTATCAAATACTTGGAAGGCATAAAACAAAAGCATAGAAAAGTAATAGGAGAACATTAAATCTAAACAACCAATTACAAATATAAATGAGGACAATTGAAGGAAGAAGCAATAAACATAAAATACCTCAAATTACATTAATATGGAGAATGAATCTAACATGAAACATTCAAAAACTAAATTGTCAACATAAAGTAATCAACAAGGAAAATAAGTAAACTAGAATGCTAGAACAAATAAAAGTAGAAGAGAAACTAAATTAAAGGAACATTGAACCTGAATTTGAGAAGAAATAAACCTAAAACTAAGAGAAACCCTAAAACCTAGAGAGAGGAGTGAGAGATGAGAGAGCCTCTCTCTCTAGAAATTACATCTAAAACCTAAAATTATGTGCATGAGAAGTGAATGATTGATTCCTCCACTCTGCAGCCTCTAATCTGTGCTTTCGGGCTTGAAATTGGGTCCAAATCAGCCCAAAAATCGTCCTCAGCGTTTTCTGATACGTCTATCACGTGGCTCTGTCACGCGTATGCATCGCCCACGCGTACACCTCGAGTGTCTGCCGTACTATCCACGCGTACGCGTCATCCACGCGTGTGTGTCATCCATGCGTACGCGTTGCCTAACAGCAAGATAGCTATAACAAATTACATATCATTTCGAAGCCCCGGATGTTAGCTTTCCAATGCAACTGGAACCGCCTCATTCGGACCTTTGTAGCTCAAGTTATGATCGATTTAATACGAAGAGGTCAGGCTTGACAACTTTGCAATTCTTTCAATTTCTTGTATTCCTTCTACTTTTGCATGCTTCTTTTCCATCCTCTAAGCCATTCCTACCCTATAAACCCTGAAACACTCAGCAAACATATCAAGGCATCGAATGGTAATAAGAGATGATTAAAAATAGCAAATTTAAGGCCAAAGAAGCATGTTTTCAATCATAGCACAAAATTAGGAAGGAAAATGTTAAACATGCGATTTCTATGAATAAGTGTGAGAATAATGGATAAAATCTACTGAATTAAGCACAAGATAAACCGTAAAATAGCGGTTTATCAATCTCTCCACACTTAAACATTAGCATGTCCTCATGCTAAGCTCAGGAGAAGCTATAAAGAGTGAAGGCAAAATGGTTGGATGTATGAAATGCAACCTATTTGTATGAATGCAGCTAGATGCAAAATGCTTTTACCTACTTTGTGAAAAGTAAATAAACCTTTCAAGAACAAATTTGAACTGGATTTCACTAATTCAAATCATAAAAATGTAGTACAAATAGACTTGCAGAATAATATAGCTCATGAAAGCCGGGAACAAAGAATCGAGCATCAAACCCTCACTGGAAGTGTATACACTCTAATCACTCTAGTGTTTGAGGGTCAAGTCTCTCGGTTCTCAACTAATCTTGCTCTCTAAGGCTTTCTTTTCTTCTGCCAATCAACATAATTCAATGCACCAATACACATATCAAGAGGTCTTTTCAAGGGTTGTAATGGGGTTAAGGCCAAGGTAGGTTAAGTGGACTAAAATCCAAATTCTTGATCAACCTAAACTTCTCACCTAAACTAAGACATTCCAAGTCATTACAATGCAAAACCTAGCCATCTATTAACTATTTTTCCACAAATTCATGCACCTTGATATCTTATAAGTAGAAGTCATATGCATTAGTTCACTTATTTCCATTGGGCCATTTTATCCCCTTTTTATTTATTTGCTCTTTTTTTTCTTTTTCTTATTTCTCATTATTTTTTTTCTTTCTTTTTTTTCAGTGAATTAATGCATATGATTTATGTTGCATGAACAAGTGCTCAATTTGTTTTCACATTTTCATATAAGCATATAAAGTACCCAATCTCCTAAAGATGTATTTTCCCAATTCAATTTCCCCACACTTAATTCATGTGCACCTCACTAGTCTAAGCTAATCAAGGATTCGAATTAGGGACAATTATTGTTTTACGCCTAGAGTTAATGATGTGCTATAATAAAGAACAAAAGGGGTAATATAGACTCAATATGGGGTTGCAAGGGTAATGATAGGGTAAGGCCATATGGATATGTGAGCTATAGTGAAACAAGGCCTCAATCATATAAGTGTATGCATACAGTAAACCATGGAAATATAGAATCAAGCAAGACAAAGATCACAATTTTAGAGAGAACAACACACACCAAAAATAAAATATTGGTTGATAAGATGCAACCAATCAATTAGGCTCAAAATCTCACGAGTTTTGTGTGTTCGAGCTCTAAACCATGTTCCAAAATAAATTTCTTCAAACAAGTTTAACAAAAGTTTTAATTCAAATTAGTGAAATACTCTAAAAAGTTTCTTGATAAAGAAGATATCACTCCAACCAAATAGTGGTAAAGTATGCACAAAATCTAACAAACATACAATCAAACATGCAAATGCAATAATTAATTTAACAAAGAAAATTAAACATTGGTGTTGAGACAGGAAAGTAACTACCCACGGAGATCGGTATCGACCAAAAGTCATGTCCTCATTATCGTCATCAATTGTGATGGTAATTGTATTTCGCTTTCACTTAGTTAACCCTCTACAATGAAGGTAAGTCAAGTGAGCAAAATCAACTTAGGTTCACAAGTTCTAATCAAAGACTAGATTTAGTGAAGTTTAAGCCAATCAGCTATTTTCAATTACCTATTAATAAGAGAATTTGATGAATCTATAGTCTCAACTAATCAATCCAAGTCAAGTATATAAAAAGCTAATTTAAAATCCTCCCAAGCGTTTTATCAAACATTTGGAAGGCATAGAATAAAAGCTTAGAAAAGTAATAGGAGAACATTAAATCTAAACAACCAATTACAAATATAAATGAGGACAAATGAAGGAAGAACCAATAAACATAAAATACCTCAAATTGTATTAATAAGAAATTAAACGTAACATGAAGAGTTCATAAACTAAATTGGAGAAATAAACAAACCAACAAGAGAAAATAAACTAAGATGCTAGAATAATAAAACGAAGAAGAGAAACTAAATTAAAGCAATATGAAAACCTGAATTTGATGAGACCTAACACTAAGAAACCCAAAAACCTGGAGAGAGGAGAGAGCTTATCTCTCTAGAAAACTACATCTAAAACCTAAAAATTGTGAATAATGAATGAAATTAATTGATTCCCCCACTCTGCAGCCTCTAATATGTGTTTTCGGGCTTGAAACTGGGCCAAAAATAGCCTAGAAATCGCCCCCAGCGATTTCTGATACGTACAGCACGTGGCTCCATCACGCATACGCGTCACTCACGCGTATGCGTCGCTTGTCTGCTGCACTATCCACGCGAACGCATCACCTAATAGCAAAGCAACTATGGCAAATTGCATATCATTTCGAAGCCCCAAATGTTAGCTTTCCAACGCAACTGGAACGGCCTCATTCGAACCTCTGTAGCTCAAGTTATGATAGATTTAATACGAAGAGGTCATGATTGACAACTTTGCAATTCCTTCAATTTCTTGTATTCCTTCCATTTTTGCATGCTTTTTTTCCATCCTCTAAGTTATTCCTGTCCTATAAACCCTGAAAATACTCAGCAAACATATCATGGCATCGAATGGTAATAAGAGAGGATTAAAAATAGCAAATTTAAGGCCAAAGAAGCATGTTTTCAATCATAGCACAAAATTAGGAAGGAAAATGTAAAACATGCGATTTCTATGAATAAGTGTGAGAATAATGGGTAAAATCTACTGAATTAAGTACAAGATAAACCGTAAAATAGCGATTTATCACAAGCATAGCAGTTCTCTTTATTAGATAGCTGTTGGCATCAGGACAACTGGCAGCTATGAGTCTGTGACACAACAAAGGAATAAAATAATAAAATTATTTTATTAAAATAAAATGGTGTGGTAAAACAAATACTGATTACGCATTCTAATTTTCTATAGTGCATATTCTTTATGTCTGCCTTGTGTTGCTAATATTGCTAATTGTTATAAAATTCCTTGTTGCAGAGATTTACATAATAATCCAATTCCTCCTAACGTGGTATGGTTCTGGTTGAAATAAGCACATTATACAAATAGATCAGAAATATAAAGAATGGGAAAAAGAAGATTGAATCGATCGAAAAGTATAGAAAATGTGTAGATTTGAAACATACAAAGAAACAAGAAAGTCATATTCACTGTTGACATAGGATTATATACTTCTATGCATTTTGCAAGAATGAGTTGAGAAAAGGTTAAAATATCAGGCATTCACACAATGGAATCAAATTGATTGAATTGATAACAAAGCCATTAAGAAAATTAGCCATCTATTCCTATCATAAGAGAGACATCCAAGAAAAAAATTTTATATTGCATAATCCATACCTCAACTTACTCAAATGTGGCAATGATAGATATGTTAATTCACAATTTATAATGTTAGGATTTTTCACTTTGGTGATCATCTGAAGAATACATATCTACAATGGAGTTGGTTTTCTGTTCATAAGTTATAGTTATGACTCCCTTAAAAGTAGCTAGATAATAACTTTATATATATATAGGTTTAATTACTTTGCAGGTCCTTATACTTTTCTTCTTTTCAATTGGGTTCCTATACATTATTTTTTTTTTCAATTTAGTCCCTATTAATGTTAAGCATAAAAACATATTAATGAGTTGTGAAATTACTTATATACCTTGTCTTCCACCTATAATAAAGACTTCATATTTCTTGTTGTGATTGATACAGCAAAAATTCACATGGTATACATGACAAAAATACTACACATAAAAAGGGCATTGAAAGCCAACTAACTTAATGGAAGTGGTAGCCCCTACAAGGTTTTATAGACATCAGTCTTTTCTGTTCCAAAGCATTCATTTATTGATTCGTCCTCTCAAGCTCACCCTACTCAAATTCATGGCAAGTGCATCTCTTATCCTTATTGCATTCTCATCCACCACTCCATTAGAAGCAACATCATCTGCTCTTTCCTTTTCAACAATTCTCACTTCTTTAACTGGCATTGGCTCGTTACACTTAATCAAGAAATTATGCAGTAAACAACAAGTCACAATCACATAAGGCAAATACTCAACACACTCCTCTTTCCACTTCCTTAAATCTGAAAGGAGCTGTCACCTAACCCTTAGCCTCCCAAAGGCCACCAACCAACTTCATTGCACGTGCGTGTGCACAGTTGAATGCTCTTTTAGCAGAAGAAAAACTATCTTCCTCATTCACCCTATTATAAGGTGTTAAAAGCCATGGCAAAAGGGGATAACACGAATCCCCCAACACATACTAAGGAGTCAAACTACCATCACTAAGCTTATAAGATGGTCCTTGTAACAACTCTCTAAATTCCTCAACCTCAAGAAAGAGCTTACTCTGATGCAAATCAGGTTCGGGTTTTAACGTACTAGGCCACTTAGCTAAAACATCCAATAACCTACCTTCGGAATCCACCAATGCAAGAACCATCAAGAACCCATCTTCACCCAAAATTTTTCTTTCAATCGCGAATTTATCCAGTCCCAGAATGCCAAAACAATGGGGAGCGAGCTCTACCCGAAACCCACCATAACCTTCTCCAAATCAATGCTAGCTTGAAAAGGTGTCCTAGTTTATTAGACACAACCTTGTAGACCGTGAAGAAAGCGCGGTAGGACTCAGCGAGGGAGATCCCGAAGCGGTGCACTACGACGGCATAGAAGGCACCATGGGCCAGTCGGAAAATGTGGCGGCTAGGGTGCAATTGGGGGAAATTTGGCGAAGTGCAGAGTGGAGGAAAGTGAAGAGTTGGTTGATGAAGGAGTTTGCGAGGCATAGTGAGTGGCGGCCAGGTAAGTGACGCACGAATAGAGCAGAGCAGAGCAAGGAAAACGATCACTGATAAGCCCCATTTTTAGGGTTTATCTTGTGTTGAATTTAGAGTATTTTGCTAACCTTTTCTTACATTTAGCCAATGAATTAGCATGATTTTGTGATCTCTTCCTTATTTGTGCTTAATTGTAAAAACATGCTTTCTAGGCCTCTAATTTGATAATTTTAATTCTCTCTTGATTCCATAAGGTGCCTTAATGTGTTTGCTAGTAATCTCAGGATGAAATAGGCTTGGAAAGGATCAAAGGAGAAAGGAAGGAAGCATACAAGTGGAGAGAAGCATAAAAAGCCAAAGAATTAATCCCAGCCAAGGACGCGCACGTGCACGAGGTGCTCGCGCGCACCTCGCCAAATCGGCCAAAGACACGTACGCGTACCGCGCACGTATGCGTCGCAGTGCGCACGTGATTCTTTTAGTGCAACTCGTGCCTGGCAATTTTGGAGGGTTTCTGAACCCATTTGGAGAAGGAATTTTGGCGGGAAAAGACTAAAAGGACCTAGGATTGAGGGGGAGAGGATCTTGGAATAATTAGTTAGGAAGTTAGCCTTTTAGTTAGTCTCTAGAGAGAGAAGCTCTCACTTCTCTCTAGAATTAGGATTAGGTTTAGGTTAATCTCTCCTCTTAGATCTAGATTTAATTCATGATTTGATTCACTATTCCTTTATCAATTCTTACTCCTCTACTCTCCTTCTCTCTAGTTTTGTACTTCAATCCTTGTAATTCTTCACTTTGTTGTGGATCTACTTTTATTTCTCTTATTTTCTTTTAATGCAATTTGAGGTAATTCATGATAATTGTGATTTCCTTGATTGTTGTTGTTAATTCTTTGCATTCAATTGTTGTTAGAATACATTCTTGTTGTGATTTACTATACTTTTCTTTTGTACCTTCCAAGTGTTTGATGAAATGCTTGGAAGGATGTTAGAGTAGAATTTTATGGTCTCGGCTTGGGAAGGCAACTTAGGAACTCTTGAGTTACTAATGTCTAAGTGATTGATAGTTGATAGCCATTGACTCTAGCCTTCATTAATTCAATTAGTGAAAAGTAGGATTTATGGACTTGGATTGATATAACTCACTTGACTTTCCTTTGCTACTTGTTAAAGGATGACTTAGTGGGATTGATCCTTGCAACTATCATAATTGTGGCTAGTGATAATGATAGAGATCCTTGACCACCAAACCTTGCCAAGACCATTTTGTTATTAGAATTTCATTACTATTTACTATTCATGTTTCTCACCTAAAACCCCAAAATAAACAAGTCCATAACCAATAACAAGAACACTACCCTGCAAGTCCTTTGAGAGATGACCCGAGGTTTAAATACTTCGGTTTATAGATTTTAGGAGTTTGTACTAGTGACAAACAAATTTTTGTATGAAAGGATTATTGTTGGTTTAGAGATTATACTTTACAACGAGATTTCATTGGTGAAATTCTAAACCGTCAAAAATCCAATCATCAAAATGGCGTCGTTACCAGGGACTTGCAATGGTGATATGTTATTGGTTATTGTACATATGTGAATATTGTGAATATGTTTCTTTTGTTTGATTACTAGTTTTGTTAGTTTTATTTTGTCCTTCCATAATGAATTCTCACTTTGGCTATGAGTTTGGTTCTACTTGTGTTGTAGGTAATATGAACTTCGATGACAACATGTACCAAGGATGGAACACTCCAATATGGGAGGAGCCTCAAGGAATTAATCACTCCTATTGGCAACAACCTCCGAACACTTATAAATATAATTTCCATCCTAATGCATGCCAATTCAATGGCTATGGTGACTCCTTTTGTGATAATCAACCACCACCATATGCCTATGAATCTTATCCTCAACATGATGCTCAACCATACTCACAAGCCCCTTTCTACCAAGTACCTTTATGTGACCCTTATCCATCATATAACCAATCACCTATACCACATCCTTGTGATTATTATGAGCAAGAACCTTTAGAACTACCACAACCCTATCAAGATTACTACTAAGAACCACCTCAATGCACATCTTCTCCATAATTTTACCAAGAGGAACCACCTTCCTACCATGAACCCGCTCTCCAAAATAATGAACCTTCCTACTCACCCCAAGCCCCAATAGATGATCCTCTCACTTTGTTACTTCAAGGACAAGAAGCCATGAAGCGAGATACACTTGAGTTTGTGACCAACTTGACCAAGGTGGTGCACACTTTAGCCCACCAATGTTTGAATACTCAAGTTGTTTCTGTAGCCCCATGTGAAAAGCCAAAGGAAGAGCAAAGCATTAAGAAGATATCGGAAAATCCGGTGAAAAAGAAAAAATCGGTAGTAGTAGTAGTGGAGCAATTGGAGAAGCCTATGGTTATTGAAACAAAGGAGGAAGTGGTCCAAGATTTAAGAGATGTGGAACCACCATGTGAATCTCAACAACCTCCGAAGCATATCAAGATTGAAGGATATGAGAAGGTTGATCAAGAAATAGATTCAATCATGGATGAATTTCTATCCACAATTGAATCCTCTCCCATTGGACATGGAGTTGAAATTATAGAAGAGTGTGCACAATCTCCCATACCTTTGGTGAGCAATGAGGAAGAGAACGAGTCGAAAACAAGCTACCAAGAGGAACAGGTTGGCATGGTGTATATTGAAATTGAAGAATATGAAGAGGTTGATCAAGAAATGGATTTATTCATCAATGAATTCCTATCCAAAATTGAATCACCGCTGATGAGCGGATAATTTATACGCTTTTTGGCATTGTTTTTAGGTAGTTTTTAGTAAGTTCAAGCTAGAATATATAATAGTCCATACTTTATTCAGAAATTCACGACGTAACTTGGCGTTGAACGCCAAGTACATGCTGCTGTCTGGAGTTAAACGCCAGAAACACGTCATGATCCAGAGTTGAACGCCCAAAACACGTTATAACTTGGAGTTCAACTCCAAGAAAAGCCTCAGCTCGTGGATAGATCAAGCTCAGCCCAAGCATACACCAAGTGGGCCCCAGAAGTGGATTTATGCATCAATTACTTACTCATGTAAACCCTAGTAGCTAGTCTAGTATAAATAGGATAAGTTACTATTGTATTAGACGTCTTTTGACCACGTTACATCTTTGGTCTCAGTTTTGTTTTATTCTTCATCTTAGGAGACTATTGATCACGTTTTGGGGGGCTGACCATTTGGCCATGTCTGAACCTTTCACTTATGTATTTTCAACGGTGGAGTTTCTACACACCATAGACTAAGGGT
>NC_029777.3:31254864-31256627 GCF_000817695.3 Arachis duranensis
CAAGTTTTTGGCGCCGTTGCCGGGGATTGTTCGAGTATGGACAACTGACGGTTCATCTTGTTGCTCAGATTAGGTGATTTTCTTTTCAAAAATCTTTTTCAAAATTTTTCTTTTCTTTTTCGTTTTTCTAACCATGTTTTTCGAAAAAATTAAAATAAAAATACAAAAAAATTAGAAAATCATAAAAATAAAAAATATTTTGTGTTTCTTGTTTGAGTCTTGTGTTAATTTATAAGTTTGGTGTCAATTGCATGCTTTTAAAATTTTTCTTGCATTTTTTTCGAAAATCTCATGCATTCATAGTGTTCTTCATGATCTTCAAGTTGTTCTTGGTAAGTCTTCTTGTTTGATCTTGATGTTTTCTTGTTTTGTGTTGTTTGTTGTTTTTCATGTGCATTTTTGCATTCATATTTTTCATGCATTAAAGATTTCTAAGTTTGGTGTCTTGCATGTTTTCTTTGCATCAAAAATTTTTTCAAAATTATGTTCTTGATGTTCATCATGATCTTCAAAGTGTTCTTGGTGTTCATCTTAACATTCGTAGTGTTCTTGCATGCATTATGTGTTTGATCCAAAATTTTCATATTTTGGGTCATTTTTATGTTTTTCTCTCTCATCTTTAAAATTTCAAAAATCAAAAAATTATCTTTTCCTTATTTCCCTCCAAATTTTTGAAAATTTGAGTTGACTTAGTCAAAAATTTTCAAAATTAGTTGTTTCTTACAAGTCAAGTCAAATTTTCAATTTTAAAAATCTTATCTTTTCAAAATCTTTTTCAAAAATCATATCTTTTTCAATTTTTCCTCTTTTTCGAAAATTCCAAAAATCTTTTTAAAAATATTTTCAAAATCTTTTTTCTATCTTTACATCTAATTTTCGAAAATTCACTAATAATTAATGTGATTGGTTCAAAAATTTGAAGTTTGTTACTTGCTTGTTAAGAAAGGTTCAATCTTTAAGTTCTAGAATCTTATCTTGTAGTTTCTTGTTAGTTAAGTCTTTTTAAAAATTAAATCTTTTTCAACAAAATCTTTTATCTTTTATCTTATCTTTTTCAAAAATTTTATCTTTTTCAAAATTTGATTTCAAAATATCTTATCTAACTTCTTATCTTCTTATCTTTTTAAAATTTGATTTTAATTTCTTTTTCAACTAACTCTTTGACTTTTTGTTTGTTTCTTATCTTTTTCAAAACCACCTAACTATTTTTCCCTCTCTAATTTTCGAAAATATCTCATCTCTTTTTCAAAATTTCTTTTTGTTTTAAATTTTAATTTTAATCTTATCTTATCTTTAATTTTCAAAAATTACTAACCCCTTTTTCAAAATTGTTTTCGAAATTCTCCCTCCTTTTTCTTATTCTATTTATTTATTTAATTACTAACACTTCTCTTCACCCCTCTCCACCTAATATCTGAATCCCCTCTTCTACATTCTTCTCCTCTTTCTTTTTCTACTAACATAAAGGAATCTCTATACTGTGACATAGAGGATTCCTCTTTCTTCTCTTGTTTTCTTCTCTTTCATATGAGCAGGAACAAGGATAAAGGCACTCTTGTTGAAATTGATCCAAAACCTGAAAGGACTTTGAAGAGAAAATTAAGAGAAGCTAAGTTACAACAATCTAAAGGTAACCTTTCAGAAATATTAGAACAAGACAAGGAGATGGCAGCCGAAAATAATAATAATGCAAGGAGAATGCTTGGTGACTTCACAAAGCCAACGTCCAAGTTTGATGGAAGAAGCATCTCCATTCCTGCCAT
>NC_029777.3:31256876-31257726 GCF_000817695.3 Arachis duranensis
CAAAAAGATGGTGAATCCCTCTATGAAGCTTGGGAAAGATACAAGCAGCTGACTAAAAGATGTCCATCTGACATGTTTTCAAAATGGACCATATTAGATATATTCTATTATGGTCTATCTGAATTTTTAAAAATGTCATTGGACCATTCTGCAGGTGGATCTATTCACCTAAAGAAAACGCTTGAAGAGGCTCAAGAACTCATTGACATGGTTGCAAACAACCAATTCATGTACACCTCTGAGAGGAATTCCGTGAATAATGGGATACCTCAAAAGAAAGGAGTTCTTGAAATTACAGACAGAGAATTCTGAACAAAACACTTCTAATTTAGCCAATCTAGTCTCTGATCTGTCAAAGGCCACTTTCAGTTTCATGAATGAAACAAGATCCTCTATCAGAAATCTGGAGGCACAAGTGGGCCAGCTGAGTAAGAAAGTCATTGAAACTCCTCCCAATATTCTCCCAAGCAATACAGAAGATAATCCAAAAGGAGAGTGCAAGGCCATTGATGTGATCAATGTGGCCGAATGCACAAGGGAGGAGGAGGACGAAAATCCTAGTCAGGAAGACCTCCTGGAACGTCCTTCAAACAAGAAGGAGTTTCCTATTAAGGATCCAAAAGGAATTTGAGGCTCATATAGAGACCATAGAGATTCTATTAAATCTCCTTCTACCATTCATGACCTCTGAAGACTATTCTTCCTCTGAAGAGAATGAAGATGTGACTGAAGAGCAAGTTGCTCAATACTTAAGAGCTATCATAAAGCTGAATGCCAAGTTGTTTGGTAATGAGACTTGGGAAAGTGAACCTCCCTTGCTCATTAGTGAACTAGATACTTGGATTCAGCA
>NC_029777.3:31258010-31260612 GCF_000817695.3 Arachis duranensis
AGAGGTGAATTAGTCCTTCAATTGAATGGGGACTACCTTGTGTTTAAGGCACATGGCCATCCCTCTGTGACAAAAGAGAGTAAGCATGAAGAGCTTCTCTCAGTTCAGAGTCAAGAAGAACCCCCACAGTCAAACTCTAAGTTTGGTGTTGGGAGGCCACAACCAAACTCTATGTTTGGTGTTAAGATCCCATATCCAAACTCTAAGTTTGGTGTTGGGACTATACAACATTGACTTGATCACCTTGTGGCTCCATGAGAGCCACTGTCAAGCTATTGACATTAAAGAAGCGCTTGTTGGGAGGCAACCCAATTTTATTTATCTAATTTTTATTTTATTGTTACTTTATGTTTTATTAGGTACATGATCATGAGGAGTCACGAAAAAATCATAAAAATTAAAAACAGAATCAAAAACAGCAGAAAAAAAAATCACACCCTGGAGGAAGCACAGCCTGGCGTTCAACGCCAGTAAGATGCATCTGGCCGGCGTTCAACGCCAGAACAGAGCATCATTCTGGTGCTGAACGCCAGAAACAAGCAACATTCTGGTGCCGAACGCCAGGAATGTGCCTAGAGAACAAAAGCTGGCGCTGAACACCAGTAACAAGCATGAAACTGGCGTTCAACGCCAGAAACATGCTTTACATGGGCGTTGAACGCCCAGAATGTGCACCACATGGCGTTTAAACGCCAGAATGGTGTGCAAAGGCATTTTACATGCCTATTTGGTGCAGGGATGGAATTCCTTGACACCTCAAGATCTGTGGACCCCACAGAATCACCTCAGGATCTGTGGACCCCACAGGATCCCCACCTACTATATTCCTACCTTACCTCCTAATCCTATTTTTGTGATGACTATTCCCCATGTCACACTTCCCAACACTCTTCACCAATCATCTCAATTCCTCTTCCCAATCACCCCCTTCACCACTCACATCCATCCACTCTTCCCCAAAAACCCCACCTCCCTTCAAAAATTCAAAACCATTTTCCCATCCATTCCCACCCTAAATGGCCGAATACACACTACTCCCTCTCCCTATATATACCCTTCCATTCTACTTCATTTTCACACAACACAACCCCCCTCTTCTTCACCTTGGCCGAACCTACCTCTCTCCCTCTCTACCGTATTCTCTTCTTCTTCTTCTCCTCCTCTTCTTTCTTCTATTGCTCGAGGATGAGCAATATTTTAAGTTTGGTGTGGTCAAAGCACAATCTTTTTTGTTTTCCACTACCATCAATGGCACCTAAGGCCGGAGAATCCTCTAAAAAAGGAAAAGGGAAGACAAAAGCTTCCACCTCCGAGTCATGGGAGATGGAAAGATTCATCTCCAAGAGCCATCAAGACCACTTCTATAATGTTTGGCAAAGAAGAAGGTGATCCCTGAGGTCCCTTTCAAGCTCAAGAAAAATGAGTATCCGGAGATCCGACATGAAATCCGAAGAAGAGGTTGGGAAGTCTTAACCAACCCAATGCAACAAGTCGGAATCTTAATGGTGAGATCCGAAGAAGAGGTTGGGAAGTCATAACCAACCCCATGCAACAAGTCGGAATCTTAATGGTTCAAGAGTTCTATGCCAATGCATGGATCACTAGGAACCATGATCAAAGTATGAACCCGAGTCCAAAGAATTATCTCACAATGGTTCGGGGGAAATACTTAGATTTTAGTCCGGAAAATGTGAGGTTGGCGTTTCACTTGCCCATGATGCAAGGAGATGAACGCCCCTACACTAGAAGGGTCAACTTTAATCAAAGGTTGGACCAAGTCCTAATAGACATATGTATGGAAGGAGCTCAATGGAAGAGAGATTCCAAAGGCAAGCCAGTTCAATTAAGAAGACTGGACCTCAAGCCTGTGGCTAGAGGATGGTTGGAGTTCATTCAACGCTCCATCATTCCCACTAGCAACCGATCTAAAGTTACTGTGGATCAGGCCATCATGATTCATAGCATCATAATTGGAGAGGAAATAGAAGTTCATGAGGTCATCTCCAATGAAATCTACAAAATAGCCTACAAGCCCTCCACTATGGCAAGGCTAGCTTTTCCTCACCTTATTTGCCATCTATGTTACTCAGCTGGAGTTATCATAGAAAGAGACATCTCTATTGAAGAGGATAAGCCCATCACCAAGAGAGATCCCTCACGGTTCTCAAGAGATGCATGAGGAAGCTCATCATCAAGAAATCCCTGAGATGCCTCAAGGGATGCACTTTCCTCCCAACAACTATTGGGAACAACTCAACACTTCCTTAGAAGATTTGAGCCACAATGTTGAACAATTAAGGGTGGAACATCATGAGCACTCCATCATTCTCCATGAAATAAGAGAATATCAAAGAGCAATGAGGGAGGAGCAACAAAGGCAAGGAAGGGACATAGAAGAGCTTAAGGACATTGTTGGTCCTTCAAGAAGAAGACGCCACTAAGGTGGATTCATTCCTTGTTTTTATTTCTTTCTGTTTTCGGTTTTGAATATTGTGTTTATCTATGTTTTGTGTCTTTATTTCATGATCATTAGTATGTAGTAACCATGTCTTAAAGCTATGAATAAAATCCACTAATCCTTCACCTCTCTTAAATGAAAAAT
>NC_029777.3:31260809-31261038 GCF_000817695.3 Arachis duranensis
ATGATGAACAAAGAGAAATGTTATTGATGATCTGAAAAATCATGAAATTGATTCTTGAAGCAAGAAAAAGCAGTAAAAAAAGAAAAAGCTTGCGAAAAAAAATGGCAAAAAAAATTAGAAAGAAAAAGAAAAAGCAAGCAGAAAAAGCCAATAGCCCTTAAAACCAAAAGGCAAGGGTAAAAAGGATCCAAGGCTTTGAGCATCAATGGATAGGAGGGCCCAAAGAAAT
>NC_029777.3:31261466-31262188 GCF_000817695.3 Arachis duranensis
TGATGAGCGGATATTTTATACGCTTTTTGGGGGTAATTTCATGTAGATTTTAGTATGTTTTAATTAGTTTTTAGTAGAATATTATTAGTTTTTAGGCAAAAATTATATTTCTGGACTTTACTATGAGTTTGTGTGTTTTTCTGTGATTTCAGGTAATTTCTGGCTGAAATTGAGGGACTTGAGCAAAACTCTGAAAAAGGCTGACAAAAGGACTGCTGATGCTGTTGGAATCTGACCTCCCTGCACTCGAAATAGCTTTTCTGGAGCTACAGAACTCCAAATTGTGTGCTATCAACGGCGTTGGAAAGTAGACATCCAGAGCTTTCCAGAAATATATAATAGTCCATACTTTATTCGGAAATTGACGACGTAACTTGGCGTTGAACGCCAAGTACATGCTGCTGTCTGGAGTTAAACGCCAGAAACACGTCATGATCCGAAGTTGAACGCCCAAAACACGTTATAACTTGGAGTTCAACTCCAAGAAAAGCCTCACCTCATAGATAGATTAAGCTCAGCCCAAGCATACACCAAGTGGGCCCCAGAAGTGGATTTATGCATCAATTACTTACTCATGTAAACCCTAGTAGCTAGTCTAGTATAAATAAGATAAGTTACTATTGTATTAGACGTCTTTTGACCACGTTACATCTTTGGTCTCAGTTTTGTTTTATTCTTCATCTTAGGAGACCATTGAGCACGTTTTAGGGGGCTGGCCATTC
>NC_029777.3:31262708-31268686 GCF_000817695.3 Arachis duranensis
GAAAATAAAGAAGTGGAAGAAGACCTAGAGGAGGTTGAACAAGAAGGAAGTTCCATCAATGAAAACAACTCTACATCAAATGATCTTGTTAAAGCTTCTTCCATTAAATGTGAAACCGATGTTGAGGAGGGTGCGCAACCTCCAACACATGAATTGATCAATGAAGAAGGATTGGAGGAAGTTAGCAAACAAGAGAAATTTGAAGAAAGTTGTCAAAAGATGGAAATCATCATGGAGGAGCCAAAGGAAGTGGAACCTACATTGTCAAGACCATTGGATATCTTCCTTGCTAAGTCGCCATCCCAATTACAAATTGAATGGGTAATCATCTCATCCTTTAATTTTCTTGGCCCATATCAATATGCATTGTTAGAAACGGACGGCCAACTTAGAGCTCTTTGTGGGCTAGAGAGTAAGAACGGATTAGATGTCGGTGGACAATTTGAATCAAGGTGCATAAAGGATGGAATATCAAACTTTGAGTCTCAAAGGTGGAGTGAAGCCAAATTCAATGGGATTAGGATGATGAGTATGAGTTACAAAGAGAATTCAATAAGTTTGTCACCCTATTGGAAGCATGAAGATCAAGAAGAAAAGGGGTTGACAAACAAAGTATGGGACCCCAGAACACACATAGGCCATTATCAACTTAGGGACCTTGTCATTTGCTTAGGCCTCCTTGAAGGCCTTGTACATTTAAGTTGGGATCCCGGAGGCTATTGAAAGTGCAAACACTGGTGGGGATTCAAAGAAGAGTTTAAGCATAAACCACCCTAGCAAGGACTCCACCAAATGTCCAACTTAAGGACTTTAACTAAAAGTGCTAGGTGGGAGACACCCCACCATGGTAAACTCTTTCCACTCTCTTCTTAGTTTGTTTAATAAGTGATTTGAGGTACTATTATAGGTAGATTTTTCATATTGCCTTGTTTGCATAAAGTGGTTGTTAGCATAGCAACATGTATACTGTGCTTATTAGTAGATAAATAAATCCTAAAATCAAATTACATTTTTGTGAATTGTGTGATTCTTGATTGAATAAAGAGTTGTAGGCATTATAGGGAGCTCTTGGGCATTTTTATGTTTTTTTCGCAAATGCAAAAAAAGGGGGTCGGACGCGCGCGCACGCAATACGCACACGCGGCCATGAGCAGATGCATCACCATACTAAATTCCAGAGAGTTGGGCCACTCTTATGCGAGCGTTAGGCTTTTCGCCTAACTCACCTCACGCGAGCGCGCACATCGCGCATGCGCGCCAATAAACAAAAGTGTCAATGCACGCGGATTCATACTTGCCGCGTACGCGTCACCTGGCTGATGCCACCATTCCATACATGCCTCCCGAGAGTTAGGCAAGCGCTGGGCCAGAACTATGCCTCCAGCCCAACTCCTAGCACGCGTGTGCGCACCGTACGCGCACGCATCCTTACCAATTCTCACCACCCACGCGTAAGTGCTCAAGGCGCGCACGCGTCGCTTCCCAAATTCACCAAGGCACGCGGACGCACATTGTGCGCGCCCGCATCGATTAAAATTTGAGATAACCCTAAGGACGCGAGGATCATTCGCGCAGACGTACCCCTATCATCCCTTCCGCTCTCATCTTCACTCTCTCAGCCCTATCCACCTCCGACCACCATCATCACCGCCGCACCCGCCGGCAATCGCCGCACTACCCACCATATCAGCCCACATTCTCTCTCTTCCCCTCCTTCTCACTCTCTCATTCAAGCACCTCCTCGCCGCCTCTTCCACCGCGACTGCCCAGCGCCGCCGTGGCCACCGGCGAGCCCAGCCCCCTTCAATTCTTTCATTTCTCTCCCACCCATCATGCCTCAATCCCTATACCCACGACCCTCGCTGCTCTGTCCGTGCACCTCTGCTTCTGTGCACCACCACTGCCACCATCGCATCACCACCATCCGCGGCGGCGCTCTGCTCCTAGCTCACACCTCCACTGCCTACCCTCGCTCTTCCTCATTTTCCAATCCCATTCCCATCTCTGCCCTGCCCCAGGTCACTGCCCCTACTCCAATTCTGTTTTCTTTATTTTCGTTTTAGTTATTTGTTAGGCTTTGTTAGTTGATTAGATTTTGATTCTGTTTGTTAGGTTAGAATAGAAATATCTGTTGTTAGGTAGCTAGGTTGTGGTTAGAGGATTCTAGGCCTAATAATTGTGTCGTATCTGTTTACCTAATTGTGCTCATATTGATTGATTGCTGAGTGTATGATCATACTTTACCATGTTGTGTTATTCATATCCTATGATCATGCTACTGCTGCCTGGTACATATCTGAGCTTTTATTGATTGCTTGCTGAGTGGTTTAACCACGTCTTGCCATACTGTACCTATACTACTGCCATGCTTGCTTGATTTTGTAATTGGTATTTGAGTGATGCTTTTGAAATCATTTCTTGTTCGTTCTGCTATCCGGGAACGTCCAATTTTAAGCCGGAATGCTGCCCAATTGTTGATAAAACTGTTTCACTTTCAAATACTGGTCTCAGAATTGAACTTGGCACCTTCAAACTAAGCTTTGCATAACTTCCCAAGTTCAATACCAAGGACTTTTGGGCCAGTTTTTCCGTCCTTATTTTGTTTCCCGCGATTGGCATTAACCAAGTGAACTTAAGGAGTTGCCTACATTTTTGTTAAAACCATGATATGCAACCTCCTTACATTATGTTCATTCTCTTACAATAGTTGGTATGCTTTGATTGTGCAACTTCTTTTAACTCAACTTAGTTTTTAACCTCTCATAGTTGCACAATTGCACTTTATTGCTTGTAATACCAACTATTGCGAGTCCATTTTCATGCATTTTTGCCATTTCTATATTTTCATGCTTGTGAACATGATTGTTGCGCACAATTTGCAAACCTCTTTTCATGAAGCTATTCTCCATCATACCACCAATTACCAACTCCATTTTCCTAACCCACTAATCTCTTTAACCCACTAACCTCAGTTTTAATTACCCCTAACTCTTCAACCAATTCTTTTAAGGTATGATGTTGAATATGCCTAATCTTCAAAGACTTGTGTCACATGATTGAAATATTGAATTCTTGGTTTATACTTCCATTTCCTATGCTTACTTGCAATCCAAGTTTTCAATTGTAGTCCACATCATGATTTCTTACTTTCCATCTTACATCCTAAACATGCTCCTACTTACTATTTGCCTACTTGCTTAATTGCTTATCCTAATTTTCAGGATGTCAGACAAAAGAAAGAAGAAAGCATCATCCTCTAGAAAGAGGAAGAGAACACCAGACCCTACTCTTGCGTCACTTCAAGCATATGCTACCAACCCTCTAAATGACATAGACAAAGCAAACTAATTACTACCGGCTCAGGATATGGTCAAATTCCCCAATATCTACTGTGAACTCAGATTCCCAACCTACAATTCAAAGAATCTGAATATTGAGAAGAAGCTAGTTATCCCATCGGATTTGACCGACATCATCCACCAACGCATTGACCGGATGGGTTTAGCTTTTTTGGATAGAGAGTTGAGCCGAGTGAACCAGTCTTGGGTGCAAGAATTTTACTGTAACTTTTTTCGCCACACCCTTGACTCGGTATTAGTTAAAGGAGTCGAGATACCTATCACCGAGGAGGCCATTGAGGATGCCCTTACCTGCCGGCCTAAGACCGGTGACACTGATGCCTTCCTACAGGCTGAAATATAGCTTCACTGCATGACCTTCGATTTTGATGCACTGAGAGCAGTGGTAGCTACTCCGGAGGCCCCTTGGGTTATGGATGCTGAGAACAAGGCACCCAAGGGGATGCACTTCAGTTATCTGAGCCGGGAGGCCAAGACTTGGCAGCAGATTTTTGCCCACTACCTCATGCCGACTACCCACTTCTCAGAGATCCCTGTTGCTATGTTAATCCTGATCAGTTGTGTGCTAGAGGGGAAGGAGGTCTATTTCTCCCGGCTGATCAGGCAGTTCATGTGGCGGGCCCACATTAGAGGATTCTTTCCATTTCCCGTCCTTGTCACACAGATGGTTCAGCGGGCCGATGTTCAGTGGCTACCGGAGGACGTGTCACCACCCCCACCCCTCCCAGAGAAGGAGGAGGTGACCATTCCGTGGGGGTCCTGGGTGAACGACAAGCCTCCCTCCCGGCGCCAATCTTGGGCTAGAGCAACAGTTGAGGGAGCTGGACCCTCTTCATCATCAGCCCCAACAGGAGCATCTACATCAGCAGCTGCAGCAGCACTTCCTTTACCACCACCACCAGCACCTCAGCCGACTTACTTACTGGTTCAGTGTCTTTTTCGGTTCATGGAGCGCAGCAAGCGCCAGCTCAAGCGTCGCCTGAATTGGATTGACCAGATGTTTGTGGCCCAGGGCTTGAGCTGCCCCCTCTTCCAGAGTCCTCCAGATCAGATGAGGAGACCCACGAAGAGGAGCTTGCCGATTTACACAATGAGGGTACTCATGAGGAGGAGCCGATTCACGTGGAGACAGCACCACAGACCCAGGCTACCCAGGAGACACTTCAGCCACAGCCCCAGCCAGAGCTAGAGCCGACTGGTGTACCTCTCCTTGAGCCTGAGGATTAGCATCGAGGACGATGCTTGATCTTAAGTGTGGGGAGGTTGCCTTTGGCACCATTAGAGGACCGGTGAACATTTTGGCATATTTCCTAGTTATATCTTCCTAGTTATCTTATGCTGCACATTGTTGTATATATTAGTTGTTTTGGTTTATTTTGGATACTTTTACCTTAGTTGTTGCATATTTTTCTCATTTTGGATTAGATGTTTTGGATGTTGGATTTCATACTTTAGTAGGGATTTTTCTCATATAGTTATCCTCTTAGTTTGTGATTATGATTTGAAATCATTGTGTGGAATTGTCAAGACCTAGTTAACCTTTTTTGCATATGCACTTGTTTTGATTGAGAAAGAAAAGGGTGAACTATGGAATTTTTTTTGGAACTCTTCAATCACAACAATGCTTAGTCAAAATGATGAAATTTTTCCAAGGAATCCATCTAGAGAGCACAACCCAATTGATTGAAATTTTTTTAAACTTGCTTGAATTCATACTTTGTGAAGCATGTATTGAGCTAAGAACACAAGCTTGTGAGACTTGAGCCTATTGATGTGGTTATATTTTATAACCACCTATTTTCCCTTCTTGTGTGCAATTATTCTCTTTCTATGACTGTGATCCTTGGTTTGCTTGATTCTATATGTCCATTTACTCCTTATATTCATGCATTTATATGATTGAGGCCATTAATTCATTAGCTCACTTACCTAAATAACCTTACCTTTTATCAACCTTTGTTAGCCAATTTTGAGCTTACACTTAACCCACTTGTTTATTAATTTAGCACATTACAAGCCCCAAAGCAAAAAACAATAAATGTCCTATTTAGATCTTTGATTAGCTTAGGCTAGTGAAAGTGCTTATTTTCAAGTTTAGTAAGGATTGGGAACATTAGTTGGGATAAAATGGTGTATTTGTATTTTTATATTTGGGAATTGAGTACATACTCGTGTATTGATTAAATGTAAAGACCTTATGCATTGATGTTCCTGTATATAGTTTGAAGAAAAAGAAAAATGGGAAAAACAAAAGAAAAGAAAAGAAAAGAAAAAAATATGTAGAAAAAGAAAGGAAAAGAAAAGCAATAAAAGGGGACAAAATGCCCCAAAGTAAAGTTCAAATAAAATAAATGCATATATGTGGTAATTGATGAGCGGATAATTTGTATACTTTTTGGCATTGTTTTTAGTATGTTTTTAGTATGATATAGTTAGTTTTTAGTATATTTTTATTAGTTTTTAGTTAAAATTCACTTTTCTGGACTTTACTATGAGTTTGTGTGTTTTTCTGTGATTTCAGGTATTTTCTGGCTGAAATTGAGGGACCTGAGCAAAAATCTGATTCAGAGACTAAAAAGGACTGCAGATGCTGTTGGATTCTGACCTCCCTGCACTCGA
>NC_029777.3:31269559-31269832 GCF_000817695.3 Arachis duranensis
ATCGACCCTTACTCGCGTAAGGTTTATTACTTGGACAACCCAGTGCACTTGCTGGTTAGTTGTGCGAAGTTGTGTAATGCCATGGTACTGAACTACCAAGTTTTTGGGGTTCATGACCGGGGATTATAAGAGTTGTGAAAAGTATTGTTCACAATTTCGCGCACCAAGTTTTTGGCGCCGTTGCCGGGGATTGTTCAAGTTTTGAGCAAGCTTTTGGTAACATCAGTGCCAAGATCCGGCAACAACACCAAGTTTTTGGCGCCGTTGCCGGGC
>NC_029777.3:31269994-31271342 GCF_000817695.3 Arachis duranensis
CATGTCTAGTGTTTTGGACCGAAGCTTTCTTTGAAAGCTTGGCTGGCTGTGAAGCCATGTCTAATTCCTGGATCGGAGTCTTAGGACTAACATTGCATGATTCCTGGAATTCTCATTAAGAATTTTGATACCTTTATTTTCTTTTCTACTTAATTTTCGAAAAAAGCACAAAAAAATTACAAATTCATAAAATCCAAAAATATTTCTTGTTTGAGTCTAGTGTCTCATGTTAAGTTTAGTGTCAATTGCATGTTTTTGTTCTTATTGCATTCATGCATATGTCTTAAGGATCTTCAAGTAATTCTTGATGATTTTCGTGCTCTAATCTTTGAATTCTATTGACTTGAATGTTTTGTGTATCTCATATGCATTTTCATTTTGTTAGTGTCAGTAGTATACAAACTGCTAAGTTTGGTGTCTTGCATGCATTGTTATTTGATTCTTGTTGCATTTTGATTTTTCCTTATTATTAAAAATCCAAAAATATTTTTAATTTGTGTCTTTTCAAGTCAATGATACAGAGAATTGAAGATTCAGAACATACAGCAGAGGAATTGCACAGAAAAAGCTGGGCGTTCAAAACGCCCAGTGAAGAAGGACAGACTGGCGTTTAACGCCCAAAAGGGTAGCATTTTGGGCGTTAAACGCCAGAATGGATACCATTCTGGGCGTTTAACGCCAGGATGGTTAGAAGGGAAGATTTTGTTTTCAAATCAAATTTTTTCTAAGTTTTCAAAATCTTTTCAAAATCAAATCTTTTTCAAATCAATTTTTCAATCAAATCTTTTTTCAAAATCAATTTCTTTCTATTTTCAAAGATACTTGCTACCAATTAATGATTTGATTCAACATTTCAAATATGTTGCCTTTTCTGTTGAGAAAGGTTTAATGTCTGAATCATATCTTTCAAATATCTTGTTAGCCAAGTCATTAATTTTCAAAATCAAATCTTTTTTTTAATTTATTTTTCAATCATATCTCTTTAAAACCATAACTTTTCAATCATATCTTTTTAATCACACTTTTTTCAAAATAATTTTCAATCAAATCTCTTTGATTTCTAATTTCAAAATCTTTTTCAAAAATCACTTGATTTCTTTTCCATTTTCATTTTCGAAAATTAAGTAATGTTTTTCAAAAAAAAATGTGTTTTCAAATTTTCTACTTAATTTTCGAAAATCACTTCCCTCCTTCTCACATCCTTCTATTTATGGACAAACACTATTCCTTTATGCAAAATTCGAACTCCATCTCCTTTGATAAGTTCGAATTTTCTACTTCTGTCATCTACTCTTCTTTTCCTCTGACACTTCAAGGAATCTCTATACTGTGACATAGAGGATTCCAT
>NC_029777.3:31273983-31274883 GCF_000817695.3 Arachis duranensis
TTTTGTAGGTTGATGATCATGAGAAGTCACAAAATTAATGAAAAAAGCAAAAACAGAATGAAAAATAGGAAGAAAAATAGCACACCCTAGAGGACGCACCCACTGGCGTTTAAACGCCAGTGAGGTTAGCTGGTGGGCGTTTAACGCCCAGTCTGGCACCATTCTGGGCGTTTAACGCCAGAAAGAGGCACCAGACTGGCGTTAAACGCCAGAAATGGGCACCAGCCCGGCGTTTAACGCCAGAAAAGGCACAAAACGTGTTTTTTCTTGCCATTTGGTGCAGGGATGACTTTTCCTTGACACCTTAGGATCTGTGGACCCCACAGGATCCCCACCAACCCCACCACCCTCTCTCTTCTTCACCCATTCACCAATCACCTCAACACCTCTCTCCCAAAAACCCCCCACCTATCACATCCCACTATCATCTTCACTCCTTCATTTTCACACACCCTAAACACTACTTTTTCCCCTTTTGGCCGAACCACAAAGCCATCTCCCTCTCCTCCATTTCTTCTTCTTCTACTCTCTTCTTTCTTCTTTTGCTCGAGGACGAGCAAACCTTTTAAGTTTGGTGTGGTAAAAGCGTTGCTTTTCGTTTTTCCATAACCATTTATGGCATCCAAGGCCGGAGAAACCTCTAGAAAGAGGAAAGGGAAGGCAAAAGCTTTCACCTCCGAGTCATGGGAGATGGAGAGATTCATCTCAAGGGTGCATCAAGACCACTTCTATGCAGTTGTGGCCATGAATAAGGTGATCCATGAGGTCCCTTTCAAACTCAAAAAGGGTCAACTTTGATCAAAGGTTGGACCAAGTCCTCACGATCATATGTGAAGAGGGCGCCCAATGGAAGAGAGATTCAAGAGGAAAGCCGGTTCAATTGAGAAGGCATGACCTCAA
>NC_029777.3:31275200-31287512 GCF_000817695.3 Arachis duranensis
ACAGATTAATTATTTTGATGTGGTGGCAATACTTTTGATTTCTGAATGTATGCTTGAACAGTGCATATGTCTTTTGAATTTGTTGTTCATGAATGTTAAAATTGTTGGCTCTTGAAAGAATGATGAAAAAGGAGACATGTTTCTGAGGATCTGAAAAATCATAAAAATGATTCTTGAAGCAAGAAAAAGCAGTGAATACAAAAAAAAAAAGAAAAGAAAAGAGAAAAAAAGGAATATCTCATGTGCTTACGAGGGTTTGCAAAGCAACATTGAACTTTGTCACAAAGACAAGAAAAAACAACTCATTTGGAAATTCTGTGTTACTCTTCTTGTTAAAATGCAGAGGCCAGAAAATAAAAGATGCAAGTGCTTTCAAATAAAATCATAAGTTAAAAAGGTGAATGTACTAATAAAAATTGAATATATTTGTGCAATAAAGGTTGAGGCTCATCACTTATGCCCATATCGATGTACAAATATCTTGCATTAGGTAGAGTTAATCCTCATATTAATTTGGTACTTCACTTTTTAATTGTTACAATAATTTGATTCTCTAAATTTAAAAAGTATATCAATGTAATCTTTTTATATTTTTTGTTATCAAAATTTAACACCGTTAATGAGGTAGTTTAAGTCTGGTCATGTTAGACATATTAAAACGACGTGAGGTATGTATTTTGGCGCTAAAAAAGACACTAAATGACGTCGTTTGAGGGTTCGAACAATACTAAAACTTTATATTCCTTCCTTTTAATATTTCTTGAAATGACATCATTTAGTACTCTTTTAGCATCAAAAAGTATAAAACGTCGTTTTAATATATCTAGTATGACAAGATTCGAACTATTTTACTAATAACATTGAGGAGAAACTATATTTATATATTTTTTTAAATATAGAAAACTAAATTATAACAATTAAAAAATCAAACTAAATTAATGTACAACTTATCAATCTCACTTATCAAGGTGGGGCTTAACTCCATTATGTACAATTTAAAAACATTATCGTATCTAAATAGTATAATATAAATTGGCTAATAAAATAAATATACAAGTAGTAGCTAATTTTGTAATTTTAAAGTTACACAAAGATCATTTTTTTTTTTTTTTACAAAAAGTTTCTCTTCTTGACTCCCTAATTAACGTTGAAAAAAAATTAAAACAAGAAAAAGAAAGCTATGGTATTATTGGTTTAGAATCTAAATGTTTTTTTTTCATTCTTTTCTCGATCTCTTTTAGATTTTATTTGTGAATTTATGGATTCAATCATATGATGAGGGGACATAAACAGTCACATATAGAAAGAGATGTTCAGTTGTTCACCACTAAATTTTTATCCTTCCCATTTTATCAAAAGGGACAAAAGAAGAAAAGAAAAAACAAAAAAAAAGTAGTATAGGAAAAGAGATAGATCATCATGCATATTATGATAAAGCTGCTGAAAAATCTGCTACTAATTAAAAGAAGAAAAGATCATATCAACCGCTTCAACATGAAGACTAGCAATGACATGATTTTGACATATAACATTCGAATTACTCGAAATATATTGTTTTGAACGTTGTTTTGTTTTTAATCCTTGGAGAGAGACATATTGTCACATTTTTTAACTAATGTTATAAATATTTTACATATATTATATAATTAAATGAGATAAACTAACTAGTATCGAATTTATGCTTCAACACAGACGATCCCTCAAAAAAATAGTTTATTTTTTATTTTATACATGAACTTCTTTTCTGTAAACAAATAATAAGGTTATCTTTGTCTATATATATTGTAATCATTTTTCATGTATTCGACCTATCATATCTTTTGAATTGACAAACTTATTTTTATTTTTATTTGGATAAAGTATACTTTTTGTCCCTGAAGTTTACTAAAAATTTCAAAATTAGAACACCAAGTTTTTGGGGTTCATGACCGGGGATTATGAGAGTTGTGAAAAGTATTGTTCACAATTTCGCGCACCAGTAATCAAAAGAAAATGCATGAGTATGTGAAAAAGTGAGGAATGGGTAGTTAGATTAGCACTTAATTGTATAGGTCATTATATAGGTTAGGTGGGAAAGTTTAAGCTAATCAAAAATTCAATTCCTGGTCCACTAGCCATATATGATCCTACCTTGATCCTAACCCCATTACAACCTATGAAAGACCTCATGATGAATGTATGCATGCATGGATTAAGTGTTGATTGTTAGAAGAAGATCAAATCTTGGAAAAACATGATTAGGAGAGAATTGAGTGAATTAACCCTTAAACACTTGAGTGAAAAGAGCGGATACACATCCGGTGAGGGTTCCATAGCCCAATTACATGTGTTCACCCTTGTCACCTATATTCTTGCAAGTTTATAACTCTTGTGATAATCCAATGCAATTTTGGTTTGGACTTGGTTCCTATTGCTCTAGCCCTTGTGCTTACACATGTTTTCTTGGGAATTGATTTGTTTTGACCAAGTATTTTCATTTACTTTAGGTAGTTGCATTTAGATAGGTTCATATAGTTTAGTTGCATTTAATAAAGATCATACCCCTTGTTTCCTTCTTATTTTTTCATGCTAAGGTTTAAGTGTGGGGAGATTGATAAACCCCATTTTTAGGGTTTATCTTGTGTTGAATTTAGAGTATTTTGCTAACCTTTTCTTACATTTAGCCAATGAATTAGCATGATTTTGTGATCTCTCCCTTATTTGTGCTTAATTGTAAAAACATGCTTTCTAGGCCTCTAATTTGATAATTTTAATTCTCTCTTGATTCTATAAGGTGCCTTGATGTGTTTGCTAGTAATCTCAGGATGAAATAGGGTTGAAATGGATCAAAGGAGCAAGGAAGGAAGCATGCAAGTGGAGAGAAGCATAAAAAGCCAAAGAATTGATCCCGGCCAAGGACGCACACACACATGAGGCACTCGCGCGCACGTCGCGAAATCGGCCAAAGACGCGTACGCGTACCGCGCACGTACGCGTCGCAGTGCGTACGTGATTCTTTTAGTGCAACTCATGCCTGGCAATTTTGGAGGGTTTCTGAACCCATTTGGAGGTGGAATTTTGGCGTGAAAAGACTAAAAGGACCAAGGATTGAGGGGAAAAGGATCTTGGAATCATTAGTTAGGAAGTTAGCCTTTTAGTTAGTCTCTAGAGAGAAAAGCTCTCACTTCTCTCTAGAATTAGGATTAGGTTTAGGTTAATCTCTCCTCTTAGATCTAGATTTAATTCATGATTTGATTCACTATTCCTTTATCAATTCTTACTCCTCTACTCTCCCTCTCTCTAGTTTTGTACTTTAATCCTTGTAATTCTTCACTTTGTTATGGATCTACTTTTGTTTCTCTTATTTTCTTTTAATGCAATTTGAGGTAATTCATGATAATTGTGATTTCCTTGATTGTTGTTGTTAATTCTTTGCATTCAATTGTTGTTAGAATTCATTCTTGTTGTGATTTACTATACTTTTCTTTTGTACCTTCCAAGTGTTTGATAAAATGCTTGGAAGGATGTTAGAGTAGAATTTTATGTTCTTGGCTTGGGAAGGCAACTTAGGAACTCTTGAGTTACTAATGTCTAAGTGGATTGATAGTTGATAGCAATTGACTCTAGCCTTCATTAATCAATAGTGAAAAGTAGGATTTATGGACTTGGATTGATATAACTCACTTGACTTTCCTTTGCTACTTGTTAAATGATGACTTAGTGGGATTGATCCTTGCAACTATCATAATTGTGGCTAGTGATAATGATAAAGATCCTTGACCACCAAACCTTGTCAAGACCATTTTGTTATTAGAATTTCATTACCATTTACTATTCATGTTTCTCACCTAAAACCCCAAAATAAACAAGTCTGTAACCAATAATTAGAACACTACCCTGCAAGTCCTTTGAGAGATGACCTGAGGTTTAAATACTTCGGTTTATAGATTTTAGGGGTTTGTACTAGTGACAAACAAATTTTTGTATGAAAGGATTATTGTTGGTTTAGAGACTATACTTTACAACGAGATTTCATTGGTGAAATTCTAAACCATCAAAAATCCAATCATCAAAATGGCGCCGTTGGGGAGCACATTGTCATGGTGGCTTATGCTTGTACTCATCCTATAATCTCCAAGGATCGTTGCTTCTCAATTGGTTGACAGAATTTCCAACCGTCTTCACCAAGCTTGGGCAAAGTTCAACCCAAGATATGAGTTCCCCCAATTGCTCTTCATTCTTCGATCCGGGATCCCATATCTTATTTTCGTACCCGTCTTCAATTTGATCTTCATACTTTTTCTTTTCGGGAGGTTGACACATAGAATTCTCTTTAGCACACCAAGCCTTCCGTCGAGACCCATGTAAAGTGGCATTCTTCCAATCACAGTCTCTATACCTTAGGAGCTTGACCTTAATGAGCCTAATACCAAATTTCCAATCACTACACAACTCGTTCTTACTTTTACCTCCACAAAGAGCTCTAAGTTGTCCATCTACTTCAATCAACCCGTATTCAAGTGAGAAAGTGAGGCTTGAAGATAAGAATTTTACCCACTTGAATGTTGTGTAAGATGGTGACTTGGGGAGGGAAACCTCCCCACACTTAGACAAGGCAAGATCTATTTTCTTATGCTCTTCTTTTGTTGCTTTCACCTCTTGACAAGTTTCTTCACTTTCAACCTTTTCCCCTTTGTCATTTAGCTTAGTGTTGTCTTCAAGAATTTCGATTTCTTTCTCAATGGGAGGTGATTCAATTTTGGATTGGAATTCGTTGATGAATAAATCCATTTCTTGATTAACCTCTTCATATTCTTCAATTTCAATATACACCATGCCAACTTGTTCTTCTTGGTAGCTTATTTTCTACTCGTTCTCTTCCTCATTGCTCACCAAGGGTACGGGAGATCGTGCACACTCTTCTATAATTTCAACTCCATGTCCAATGGGAGAAGATTCAATTGTGGATAGAAATTCATCCATGATTGAATCTATCTCTTGATCAACCTTCTCATATCCTTCAATCTTGATATGCTCCGAAGGTTGTTGAGATTCACATGGCAGTTCCACATCTCTTAAATCTTGGACCACTTCCTCCTTTTTTTCAATAACCGTAGGCTTCTCCAATTGCTCCACTACTACTACCGATTCTTCCTTTTTCACCAGATTTTTCGATATCTTCTCCATGCTTTGCTCTTCCTTTGGCTTTTCACATGGGGCTACGGAAACAACTTGAGTATTCTAACATTGGTGGGCTAAAGTGTGCACCACCTTAGTCAAGTTGGTCACAAACTCAAGTGTATCCCGTTTCATGGCTTCTTGTCCTTGAAGTAACAAAGTGAGAGGATCGTCTATTGGGGCTTGGGTTGAGTAGGAAGGTTCATTATTTTGGAGAGCGGGTTCATGGTAGGAAGGTGGTTCCTCTTGGTAAAATTGTGGAGAAAATGTGCATTGAGGTGGTTCTTGGTAGTAATCTTGATAGGATTGTGGTGGTTCTAAAGGTTCTTGCTCATAATGATCATAAGGATGTGGTACGGGTGATTGGTTATATGATGGATAAGGGTCACATAAAGGTACTTGGTAGAAAGATGCTTGTGAGTATGGTTGAGCATCATATTGAGGATAAGATTCATAGGCATATGGTGGTGGTTGATTATCACAAAAGAAGTCACCATAGCCATTGAATTGGCATGCATTAAGATGGAAATTGTACTTATAAGTGTCCGGAGGTTGTTGCCAATAGGAGTGATTAATTCCTTGAGGCTCCTCCCATATTGGAGTGTTCCATCCTTGGTACATGTTGTCATCGAAGTTCATATTACCTACAACACAAGTAGAACCAAACTCATAGCCAAAGTGAGAATTCATTATGGAAGGACAAAATAAAACTAACAAAACTAGTAATCAAACAAAAGCAACATATTCACAATATTCACATATGTACAATAACCAATAACAAGAACACTACCCTGCAAGTCCTTTGAGAGACGACCAGAGGTTTAAATACTTCGGTTTATAGATTTTAGGGGTTTGTACTTGTGACAAACAAATTTTTGTATGAAAGGATTATTGTTGGTTTAGAGACTATACTTTACAACGAGATTTCATTGGTGAAATTCTAAACCGTCAAAAATCTAATCATCAACCACCAAGCAACGAACAACGACCACCGAGCGACTCCACGGACGACGATGCAGATGGATAATGACACCAAGTGACAGATGTGCAATGGCTGCTAAAAAACTTTCGAGAACAAGTTAGGGTTGATTAGGGTTATCTCACTTTAGGATAAAATAACAAGGGTTCTTTTGGTATTTTAAAAAAATGGAGATGTCTTCAGTTAACTATTCTAACCCAATCGTGAGAATATTCATTTTTTAAACATAATATTCTGTTATTTTAAATATTCTTTTCAAGGTAGGGACTAAATTGAAAAAAAAATAATGTTTAGGGACCCATTGAAAAGAAAAAAAGTATAGGGACCCAATTAAAAATTTGGTGAAACTATAGGAACCTGCAAAGTAGTTAAACCAGGTTCTGACTTATTCAAAAAGTTCCTAAGCTAGCACCTTAGTTAGCCTAATCTCTATACTCATGTAATCCCTCTAGACTACAAAAGTGAGGAAGGATACTCTAGGTCATCAAAACTCGGACCAAGATTAACGTCATCAAAAGGCAAAATATTATCCATCATTCCTCCGCACGATCATATATCGTTATTGAGCCACCATTGCTCCATCTGAAGGCGAGAAAGGGGTAAGAACTTGGGGTTCTTAGTAAGATTGGGGTTTATTAGTTAGGTTCATTGATTTTTCAATATTTAATAAATAAATAGTGAAAATATAGAAAAACATCATATAGAAAACACACACATTAAATAGTAGAGAAAATATGCACAAATAAGCATGATGCATATCTGTCCTATAAAGGTCTTGAGCTCATGTGTCAGTTTATACCCTGCAACCTGACATTACCTAAGAACCAGTCTCAGATATGGTTCCCCTTTATGTACTGTTTGTACATATGTGTCGATGTGGTTAAGAATACCACCAGTTCGTAGCCACCAGCAATCGTTACAAAGCTCGATGCCATAATATACGCGCAAGGAAAAACAGTGATCCTATAGTTCATGGGCTTCCCCGAGATCAATACTCAAATAGTTTATGGGTTTCCCTGTCTTTGATGATCAAACGGTTCGTGGGTTTCCCCGATTCCGATGACTAACAATTTGTGGGTACTTCCCGAATTCATTCATCATTCCATTCGTGGGTTTTTCCCGCCTTTAGATATCAGTAATTCATGCACTGAGCAAACAGGACAGAACCCTTGTCCTTGCCAGGCGAACATTTAATCCTTTACTTTTCTCTTGCCATTTCCATATCATTCTTCATATCTAAACATTAGGTCACTATTTTTCATTACTCATTTCTTTCTTTCCTGTCCTTCTTTAAGCATTCTTTCCTCAAAATCTTAACCTTCATATTCATTTCATAGTCTTCACCTTTAACAATCTTAATTCAAACTATTTTCAAACACCTTATACTTCATCTAGTATTTTTCTTCTTTCTGTATCTTAATTAATCTTTCGTCACTTCTCTTACCTCACTTTAGGTCTTTTATGAAGAAATTCTTAGATTCTAGACTTTGTAATTATCTTTCTACATCTTTTTCTATAATAATCGTTGTATTTCTTAAACTTTTATGTCGTTTGCCTTTATGTACTCTTCTTTTATTCTGCTTTTTCATACATCCTTTTAACTTTTAAATATTAAACTTTACTCTCAAGACTTTAATTATTTATATTCTCATCCCTAAGTTATAAGTAATTATATTCTAACCCTTTAGCTTTTAACTAATTACATTTTTAACTTTGAATTTTCATCAAATTATATTTTTTGGTTATTTACGAAATTCCGTTATATTGTACCTTGGCACTTAGCGCCCAAACCAGTGCTTAGTGCCTTTGAATCATGAAAATTTGTCAGACGACACAAGCGCTTAGCGCCCAACTCTTGGCACCCAATGCCTATGAGGTTGCATGGTAGCGTGCCCAGCGCCCACATTCTTTTTTGATTGGGCACTTAGCACCTTCAAGGGCATGCATGGTTGGGCACCAAGCACCCACTTAATCATATATGAAGGGCGCCCAACAACCAAGTTTCCAAAGGGGAAGGCACCCAACGCCCAAAAGCTTTCAACGGAAGGGCGCACTGTGTCCAAATTTTTAGCCTCTGGAGTACGTAAAAAACGTCACGCAAACATTCAGTTTCAAACCTCATACAATCAACCCTAAGCCACACATCAAAACACATTCAAGTCATAATAAATTTACTAAACCTTACCTTTCTGTTGTCAGCTCACAAAATCGATTTTCTCTTGATGATTTCTATCTCGCTTCTTTCCTAGTTTTAAAACCAAAACAACTTTTAAACATATAACTCATGATGATCAAGTATTCATCATAAACTTAGGAAAAGATTTCTCACTTTTACAAATCTAGTACGTTTGTGAAGAGGAGAAAAAGACAAACACTTTAATTGATTTGAAATCTTCATTAAAGTTTTAGAATCAAAAGGATTGAACCTCAGAAGCTCTCTGACTATGAACTTTTCAACTTTTCTCTTTTCTCCAAGTCACGTACAAAAAAGAAAAGGAAGCATGATATGCTCTCGAGATTATATACGAAGATTGAAAAACAAGTAGGAGGTGGCTCGAATCAACACATCCCGAATTCCAAGGGTGATTAGTCCCCAAGTAAATTTATAAAATATATTAAGAGGATAATTATTAAAGTTAGATATATTATATCACTGGTAATTATATTTCTAGAGTAAATATATGAGCTACTAGTATAAATGATACTAGTAATAAGAATCACGACATTAATCCGTACCGATAGATTTTAGGTCCAGTTACTATATTATTATTATAAAATATCATAATCAAAATATCAATAGAATAAAATATTAATATAATTAGGCATTATTATCTGAAAATATTCTTATATTTGAAATATTATTATTTATTTTTCTGCATATTCGAAATCGGTTCGTCAAATAGTGTCTATTCGTGTCACTCGTATTTTATGACTTTTCTAACGTTTGAAACTCGAGAAGTTCGTTTGAAAATCTGGATTGTTATAATGGTTACAGGGGAGAGAAAAAGAGAGAGGAGAGGAATGGATAAAGAAGTGCTTTCGAAGAGTAAGGGGGAGGGTTTCTTGTTTTAAATTTAGGGCAACATTACTGTCGAATTTATTAGTGGATAAATCTGAGGATAACGAATTGATAGTAGGTACCAAAATGTAGTGTTTTACTAATTCGGGTTACCATTGGATTAATAAATCCCACCTAAATTTAGCGTGTATTTTTTATTTTTCTCTAATTATTATCAGCGAATTTTTTGTCGAATACAGAAATTCGATGGCAAATTTTTACGCTAACAAATTTATTGTTTCAACTGTAAGAAAATTCAACGGTAAAATTGCTATTAATAGACGACGCTAAATCCGATGGTATTCATCGCTTATTTTGTAATTTACCTTTGATAAGAAAGTAAGTTTAGTAGAGGTATTATTCAAAGTCAAAATATCCAAAATCCTAGCAGAAGTTTTCCGGCCATTTATATAAATCAACAGATGAAAGCAAATGTTGAACCACTGAACCCGAAACATAAAGTTCGTTAACTCACAAATTAGTTCCAAGTAATCCATAGCAAATAAGGGGGAGAAGATAAAAAAATAGAGTTATATTCAATTAATTATACAAGAGTATTTTTCCTAAGAAGCTAACTGATAATGACACATATACACCTATACTGCTAATGCCACTTTAACTGGCAGAATTATCTTACATCAAATTGGAAACTAACTCTAGTTGCAACTTACAAGGGTATTTTATGAACAAAATCTATGAATCGTAATGTAATGTACACTGATAAATCACCTCTTTTGGGAAATAACAAGGCAAAAGAAGGCCACAATTCTGGCAACGATACCATAAACAACAAGGGCAATCAGACAAAAGTCCCAGTCCCCAAGATTATACCTACTCACCAGCAGTGAAGTGCAACGTGTTATTAGCCACACCCCAGTGTACCTGATCAGAACACATCGCCACATTCAAAATTTAGCAAATTTGGCTTAGCAAAAGAAAGAAAGAAGAAGAATGTATATAAATTTTATATCAATTATAAACTTATAATGTTTTTAACTTTGCCTTGTCGAAGAAACTTCTCATATAATATATATTGCTAGGCTAAGATGGAATTATATACATACAAGAAGAGGAAAATGAGAAAAAAAGAAGTCAATGGTTAGAAGTTAAAACAGACCTTTCAGCATTTGCAATGACAAAGGCCTCCAAAGCCCATCTTGGGTAGCAAACTTTCATTATAATGTGCATGAGTATTGAATCGTCGTTTTGTTTTGCAATGAGGGTCATAACCACAGGAAGCAACACTGACCACTATAGGTGACACAAAAAGGAAAAACAAAATGAAGAAAAAAAATAAAAAAAGGAATGAAGAAAGAAATGCGATTTACTATCAAGAAAACAAATATTTAGAAGAATTTTTCTTTCTTCAATCATTATGTTTAGAAACATTAAGATTGTATTTGGTACCTGTCTTAAGACAGAAATACAGAAATAAAGACATGACAACACAAAAAGTCACGTCTTTTCTGTCCAAAGATAGTTACCAAACAATGACCAAGGGACGAGTTTGTTCATCGACACTATCCATACCAGCTGTGCAAGACTGTAGGCGAAGTAGATGGCGAATATATAAGCTATGCCAGTCACACAGTACACCAAACAAAGCAACACTACATAGTTACTTGCAAAGCTTGACCTTGGATTGCTGAAAAAGTAGAACATGGATAGAAAAACAACCGGTTTGATGATTGTGTTGAAAAGATCAACTGTGTCTTTAGATAGAAAATGGGCCAGGCTACTGATCCCAGAGGCGCTCTCCCTCCAGTAATTTAACTTGTCATTAGAAAATGATCTTAGGGCACCAATCTTGCAAAGTAGAGCTGCAAATATAATTTTATACATGTGAAAGCAAAATTATTAGTTGGCAAAAGATTTATCCAATGTGAAAATTCATGGTTAATAAGATGTTTTCCCCTTTCTTTTTGACTTACAGACGGCTATGATTGTAAATGTATAACCAAGGGAGCCAAATGAGTTATCATTCACTTTAGTTAGCATTCCCAAGATAGCACCAGCAACTAGTAAAAGGAGATAGTCTACAGCTTGTAATTTAGCCTCTCTCAGCCGCTGCTTACCGACCCTGAAAGGAGATTAATTTGAGTACAAGCAACACAATTGGAATTTAAAATTTGCTTTTTTTGTATAATTTTCATTTCAAATCAGGTTTGTCTCTCAATTTTCCTACATTTATATTGTGAGGCAGTTACCAAAAAGGCCATATGTTCATGTTGAAAGAACTACATTTTGCATCCATAGACTAGCTTAAATATATGTGTGTGTATGTGTGAAATATATTTAATCCTTTTGTCTAGTGTGGTGTGAAGAGAAATGCTAAACAAACTTGATTAGAAAAATGAAGAATATAGAAATTCACATGCATTGATTAAATGGATGTACACACAAACTTATCTTATCTGCACTAATTCATACCGGCCAATAAAATATCTGTACTGCCTGGCTATACTAGGAGTTCTCCGGTTCGATAAGTCCTTTGACGTCATAAAGATCGCCTCAAGGCGATCTAGTTGGCTCTGAATATTATCCCTCAAATCCTCCCAAAACTCTGAGAAAAAAGATTGCTCATTCTCAGTAACCTTTATTGACTGACTTGTAGGAACCACAGTTGCGCCACCAGAAGCCGCTGCGATTTGATCAACAAAATGAAGCATATCTGGTGGCACTGCATATCCATTGTGAAGCATCCATCTGACAGGAAGTTGTTCATGAGTTACACCTGTTGCACTCGGTTTCACCAAACCTTCTAGAATGTCAATGAAATGGTCTGGAGGATTCACACGGTCCGGCACAGGAATCCCAATACTGGCAAAGTATTCTTCTACATTTTTCACAGGGCCATGGTATGCAGTAAGGCCACCTTTGGCTAGAAACACTATATCATCAAACATTCTAAACAAAGTATAGCTGCATCACAACAAAACCAATGAAAGGAAGCAAGACAAGTTTAAGTTGGAATATTAAAAGAGAATAAGATTGCAGAATGTGAAGAAGATTAAGATATAGGTGTGAGTAGGAATCCATCAAAATTTATCCTTTAATCAATTATTATTTATATTGTTTATTTCCTTAAATATATTAAAGGTTAACTTACTCTTTAGTC
>NC_029777.3:31287543-31313897 GCF_000817695.3 Arachis duranensis
TAATTTAACTTATATTAAATTATATAAAAATATTATTTGTATACTAAAATTAACTATTAAAATTAATTATTGTATAAATATAAAGTGTGGTTTAATTTATTTTTAATGTGTATTTGTATTATAACATATACTTTAACGATTGATTTTAGTGTACTCATAACGTAGCCGTAAATTGGGTTATCCGCAATTACCGAAATTCATGAATCCAATAGATTTCAAGTTGAATAAACGTGCTACAAACCAGTTGAACTCAAAAAGGAAATGCTTTACCTTGGTTGATGAAGCACCATGCAAATGTTAACGCCTTCGAGAGCTTCGCGTCGAAGAGCCTTAAGTAGCAAACTGGAAGATGCACTGTCAAGGCCAGTTGTAGGCTCATCTAAGATTAACAAGGAAGGCTCCATCACCATCTCCAGGCCAACATTTACACGTTTTCTCTGTCCTCCGGATATGCCTCGCTTCTCTACTGTACCGACTAGAGAATCCCTCACTGGCTGAAGTCCCAAGGACTCAATTACCCTCTCAACAATCAAAACCTTATCTGCTTTCGGCAAGTCCGCCGATAGTCTTCATTATTAAGAAAAAACCAAACATTGAAATGAGGATAGAAATTAGAAAAATAGCATAGAAAAGATGGCAAAATATAAAATCAAATTCCAATATAAAAAAAAATTCATAAACTATGCTTTATAGGAAAAAATCAAACAAATACCTGCATCTTGCACTAAAACGAAGATTTTCCTCCACTGTCAAGTTTCCATGGACAATATCATCTTGTGGCACAAAACCTGTGATTTTCTTATAACAGTGAATGGAATCATTTTTTCCATTAATAAGAATTTCACCTGTTATATTGCACCCTCTGGCTTTTCCTACCAAAGCCGAAAGGAATGTGGTTTTCCCAGCCCCTGAGGGTCCCATGACAGCTGAAATTCGACCTGGCATGAACTTGCCGGACACACACCTCAGAAGATGCTTGTTCTTCCCTTTCAAAGTGAGAGTTATGTCCTTGAAAGCTATCTCAATCACAGGCCTTTTTCTCACTTCCTCTCCTTGTTCGGTGGCCATCGATATCACTCCTGAGAATGTCAAGTTAGTGTTCTTCTCTTGCTGAGCTTTCTCCTTCTCAATCTGGCCATAAGCATACCTCAAAATCTGGCTATGTGTATGCAGATTCTTTCCCTTTGTCATCTGCTGCTTCTTCACATTCTTATCTCCAATCTGCACGTCGAAGCCTTCCTGACTGTTGGGATCATTCTCAATGGAATCCATCATCTTCGAGAGGTTGCTAGGCTCCTTGTTGTTCTCTACATTTGCCATGGTATTTGGAAGATCTGACATCTTCTGTGACTTCCTTCGCGAGAAGGTGCGATTCAACGACTCCATTGTACGCTTCTTGGCAATATCTTTTGCCATCTTCCACCTTTCACGTGCTTGCACCGTTTCTCGGACATGCTTTGCTGCACGTTCTCTGGATTTCGCTTGCCTTCTTTCTCGGGTCGCAAGAACTTGATCAGAACAGTTATAAATGAAGACTAGGAGTGTACTCAAAGCCACCTATCCATAAATTCAAAAAGAAAGTAATATTAGCGGAACTTGTATGTTGATCTCATGGTGGTTTTTTTTCTTTCTCTTACAAGATAAGTAGAAGATTTGTAGAGAAAAGTGCATAGAATAAAAAAGACAAATTAATCAGACTTGAATGAATAGAGAGGAACTTCAAGATGACCTTCATCCAATACTTGATCGAAATCTACTTACAATGAGCAAAGCACTATAAGCATGCATCGTTTGGCTTTCAGATTCTGGATTACAGGTACTCAACTTGGAGCATGCTGAAAAATAATAAAGAACTAAATATAATAATCTTTTTTAAAAGAAAATAAAATATTATTGGTAGATGATCTTTTGAAGCCTACTTTGATATTTTCTATTCTCATAAAACAAAGAAGAGCTTGCAAATGGATAAAAAAGTAAATGTCCAATTGTTGGTAGATATCATAATTACATAATCTTCCTAATTATAGAATATATTCAGTTCAATCTTAGAGACATTGCAAATTCTTGCAATATGTTTAAGACATAGGTACATTAATTCACCAATTACGTAGCGTACCGCGTACTAATTTATTTTCATATAGAAAGGTCATATGTATATTTTTTACATAAAATATTTTATATATATCATACGGTGAATTAAGTAGCGTACTGCGTATCAATTTATCTGCATATCGAAAGATTATATCTATATTTTTTACATAAAATATTTTACATATATCGTACTGTGAATTAAGTAGCGTGTACCAATTTATCTGCATATCGAAATGTCTTATGTATATGTTTTACGTAAAATATTTTACATATATCCATGTAGCACGTGCTGCATACTAGAACGCAGTGCGTTCCGTGTATCTATGGTTTAAGAACACATAATGGCATAAAATTTGACTCACCAATTGGATCAGTTGATCCAGCCCTGCAATAGTATCTGAAATTGCACAACAATAATTGTACTAGTGAGTGTGGATTCCGATTAGTAGCAAATGTGTGGAATAGGCAGTGATAGTAGCCAAAAGAAAAAAATAAGCAGTTGAATACCCCTTATTGCAAACAGACTTTTGGGTTGTAGTTGGGCAATAATGTCCTGCTTCACAGAATATGTTAGTATTGTTGACAGCACTACTCCAAGTATCAGCACTACCACAACTATGATTCTTGTCCCCTGCAGGGACCTTGTAACCATATCTGCCATGCAAATTTTTGTGTATTTTGAAACATTAATCAAACTTTTATCAAATCAAACTTTCTTTTTTTCATACACTATGGATGTAAGATTACTTAGAACTTACGGGTTACATACTCCATTTTGTGCATCTAGTGTTGAAATTGGACAATACGAACCAAGGGGGCAAGCTTCATTAAGAGGAAAATCGATTAGAAAATAGTTTGAGAATTTTAAGTGAAATCATCATAGGATGGTTAAATTACATTTTCAGTTTCTATAGTTTTACTATATTTATAATTAAGTTCCTATAATTTAAAAATTTTTAATTAGATATCTACATTGCTTTGAATCTTATAATTAGATCTTTATTATGCAAAAATCATTAGAGTTAACAGAATATTTTGAAAATGAGAAAATATTCAGATTTAGGAATTTAACCCTAAATGTGGGTATCTTTAATTTGAAGAGGAAAATTTTGTTAACTCTAATATTTTATACACGATAAGTCAATAAGAACCTATTTACAAAATTTAAAATAGTATAAAAACCTAATTAAAAGCTTTAAATTATAGAGACTTAATGACAAATTTAGTGAAACACTAGCAACTGATATGTAATTTATAATAAATATAATCACATTCCACTTACTTATCATGCAAGTCAAGCCTTCAGGGCAGAAGAAGCCCTCACAACAAGGTTGGGAATTTGAAACTCTAGAAGGAATTTCCTCCTTATTATCCTTCTTGAGATCAATAGGCTCATCAGCACTACAACTCCAACCAGGTTCACAACCAGGAACCCATGAAGTCAAGTTGCAATTCCTGTTTGGTTTCACATAATTCCCATCTGAACCCCCTTGCAACAAACTCCTGAAGTAGTACCTTATTTCCGCTGCTGTGCACATCCGATCTCTGAAATCCCCTGTCAATTCAATTGCATTATATTCTACTTTATGTCACTGCCATGAATCTATTAGTTTCCTTCACACTACAAAAATATGCTTCACTTTTTTAATCCTTATAACATTCTATAAATATAATTGTTTCAGGAATTCTTAGAACATAGAGAATTTTTTACTCTCAGCAGTGTATACAATGCTCAACATTTACCATCATTTTCTCCCACTTCCCTCAAATGCTGAGCATTCAACATTTGAGAAAGCTCTCATTAGGAAACATGTCAATATAGTTTATACAATTTTTCTTTTTGTTGTTATCTAGGGTATTTACTTATGGAAAAGATGATTAATGAATCTTTTTGCAGTCAAAATAGTTGGATGCTAGCCAAGAAACTCTCCATTCCAAGCTTTGGAGTCTATACAACTTTTCTTTTTTACTGTTGTATAGGGTACTTACTTCTGAAAATGATGACTAATATCTAAATCTCTTTGCACTCAAAATAGTATGGATACTAGTCAAGAAACCCTTCATCTCAAGTTTTTAAATCTCTACAACTTTTTATTCGTTATTGTTATACAGCCTATTTACTTCGAAAAATTATGACTATTAGCTAATTGCACTGAAAAGAGTACCGTATGGATGCTAGCCAAAAATACCCTTCATCAAGTTTTATAGTCTATACAACTTGCACAAATAACTCCAGTATTTAAAAAATGAGCAACGCTACATGAACATCAAAATAATGGTCGGAGTTAGATTATCTGCACTATTCCTAATATATACACATCTGACTGGATTTTCCTTAAATTTTGGAGGTCAAAGAATATTTTTGCTCAAAAACAAATGTTATTAATTTCACTACGAGAATAAAATACGTCTCAATATATTATTAGGAGAGTTGTCATACCTTTTTGCTTAACACAGCCATCGACGAAATCTAACTTGCCCTTGAAATCAAACGCTTCCAGCCAATCTTTTTTTCTGAAAAAGATGGGAAATTGCAATGAATTGCATGTTAATAAATAATACAAAGATGTGACTAATTAAGTAATACTATATATATATATATATATAGACACACACACACAAGAGATCAAAGCTAAGACAACGCACATATCCTTAATGCAGTAGCCTAGGTTTTTCTTGATATCTATCGTTAAAACTGTGGCAAGAGCTTCAATTTCCTTGTAAATTTCTTCCGTGTAAAATGATGGTATCATAGCAGAAGTTGGCTGCGGGTCCGCAGATTGAACACGTGGTAGAAAACATGAGAGTAGTAAAACGAGGAATACGCCATTATTAATAATAATGTTCTTCCTCGTTCCATAATTCATTTCCATAATTTGAAGCCCGCCTGCAAACTCAAGGAATTAAGATGATGATAATGATGATAATCATGCATGGCATCAATATTGTTCTTCAACAACAACAGCATGCATTTGGATTGAATTGGATCAAAAGGGTCTTTTGATTTTGGATTTAAGAAATTAAATGGCCGAGAGAAATGGGAGGCTAGATTGAAGGATGTGCAACAATGCCATGCTTTCGTTTATTTATTTCTGCTCTCAAAACTCAAAACTTAATTGGCTTCCATTTCAAGAGAACAGATTTAAAACAACGTGCATTAATACTCTTCAGCTAGCCTCGTTGATTGATTGATTTCATGATTTGTAGTCATGACATGTCACGCTAACTCAAGCCCATTCATCATTTACAAATATTTAATCTTAAATTAATTCTTAATAAATTGTGTGTTGAATAAATAAATAGATTATATTTTATAAAGTAAAATTAATATTTTTTTAAAAACATAAGTACATATTCTCCAATAAAATAAAAAGATAAATTAGTCTATAATTCTTTTTCAAAATAGTTTATAGAGCAATTAAGTTTTCTAAAATTTTAAAATTAATTAATTATCTTTTAAACAAAATTTATTAAAAATAATTTATCTAATATTTTAATAGATTAAATATTAATAATTTATCAATTTTTCGTTACTAATTTATCAAGAAATAAAGATAAAGAGGAACAATTTTGTCCACAGTCCAACACGAAACAATAAAATTAAGAAGGATTTAGTTTTATTTATTGACATAGTAAAATCTTTTTTTCACATGTATTAAAAGAATTTATATCAAATATATACTATTGAAAGAGATTCACATATGGCAATGTCCTTTTTGGAATATAATATTTCAATCACTTTAACGATTCAGATATAATAAAACAAAAAATAGTATCGATTTACGTTTATTTATTTGTATTGGATTGAACTAAATTAAAATTTTAGTTAATTTTTATTGTGTTAAATTGAATTAAATTGTTAATTTAAATTATATTCATCAAATTTTTAAATTAAAATTTTTATATTTTAAAATTTTAAATTATTTAAATAAAATTAAATAAAATAAAAAAATTAAATTAAATCAGATAATAATATATCTCAAATACAGTAGATTAGTTTTTCTTTGACTATATCAGAACTCTAATAAAAGATTATAAAGTGTTTATAACATGTAGAGAAAGTAATAAAGTAATTCTATTGATTTATTTTGTATTTAAAATTTTATCGAAATAAGACGGGTTAGATGTCAATATCTAAATATGCTAGTGAATAAAATTTTTTTCTTTGATAGTATGAAGGCATTATGTATATTCACACTGAAACTGAACCTTATTATTTTCAATTCTTTGACCAAACCTTATCTTATCTTATTTCAAATTGAAATCTTATGAATCAAATTATAACTTAATTTGAAATAAAATCAGTTAGGATCTTATCCATATTTAAAACTCATAATAGAATATATAACGCCCTAACACACTGAGTTTTACGCTATAGTCATAAATCAAAGGTGGTGAGACATTATGATACACTTAAAAGAGATATGCATACATAATAGAATAGATAATAATAACTAGTCTCGACTTGTGAAGAAAGGTAGTTAAAATATTACAACATCAAAAAATTTTACAAAATAGAAAACTTATTTCTCCAAAGTTAAAGTTTCTAAGAAGAATATACAGAATATATAATAAAGTTTCAAAAGTGGAGAGAATTCTAAAGTCAAAATAAATCTCAAAATGATTTTTTCGCTTCATCATCTAGAATCTCGCACCCTCGACAAGGTGCATTACGTTCTGTATCTAAAAAATAACAACAAATCCACAACAAGTAAGAACCCAAAGGATCTCAGTAGGATAACTGGTTCAAATAAAAACTACATAAGAAAATATGAACGCACTAGACAATCCTAATCTCCAACTTCACAGGAATCTAAGTCTAGGGTCTTAACTAATCCATACAAGATTAATTTGCTAAGTTAAACATACTTTAAACTACCATTAATCCTATCCATTTCCAACAATCATCATCTTTAATCCTACTCCCAAGTCTCATTAATGAAGTCAAACACAAACAATAAGTAATACAAAGCAAATACAATTAGAGAGCAATTACAATAAATAGTACAGTTAACAGTTAACAAAATGTCAAATAGACAAACCAAAATAGTTATGCAGACCTAAGCAATTTCAAACAAATGCAGTATGATGCATTCCTATCCTACTAGCCATGAGCTCACGTGTCAGTTACACTGTCAGACCCAACACATCCAGTAGCTAACCCGGATATCATCTCTTGGTTGTGCATCCCCAAGAGGAATTAAATCAAGGAATGATATGAAACAAAAGAGAGTGCATTCTCACCTTCTCCTTGAGGTATTGGCTGTGTAATAAAAAAAACAATAGAGAGTACCGTCTCACTCAAAGGAAGGTACCTTCTCATCTTGAAACCAAAAAGAGATTGTGATGCAACTATAGGGAATCCTTCATTCTAACTTGTTCACACTACAGCCAGAAATTGAATCGAAGGGAATCCTTAACTTTCCATCTAATTTTCTGATGTAACAAGAGAGAAAATCCTCAATCCCACTTGTCCACCACAATAAGAGTGGAAATCTTTCATCCTCAACTTGTCTATCATAGCAAGAGAGAGAATTCTTCATCCTCAACTTGTCTATTCGTGAGTGGGACAACACCACTGTCCTTACTATGGACGGGACGAACCACCATCCCCCAACATCAATAATGCAAGCAGAACAAAATTCACGCTCTTGCCAATCAATAATCATTATCAACCAAGCTCATTATCATCATCAAATTCATCATGAGCATGAGCATCTTTAGTTTGGTGTTGTGATGTATGAGCATCTTTAGTTGTTTTCTTTATTATTTCTTTAAATAAAGTTAGTGATCTCCTTATTATAGTTGAGATTTTTATGCTTTAATTAATATTTTTTGGAGTTACTTTGACCTTTGTTATGTTTAGGAAGTTGTAAAAGAAATTGAGCAAGAACGAAGACGGAGAAAGGAAAGCAAGAGAAGCACTGGGAGCAAGGAAAGAAGGTGGCATCTAACACCGCAAGCCATGCGATCAATGCTAATCACAAAACCAACTTCCAGTAAACTTAGTAATACTGTCAAACTTGACCTCTTTGTACTAAAGTGATGATAACTTGAGTTATAGAGGTCTAAATGAGACATTTTTAATGGCACTAGAAATCTAACATCCGGAGATTCAGATCGATATGCATATGTCTGTTGTGGATGTCGCGTTTGAAGGGCACACGACCATCATCTTTTTGTCACAAAATTCAGCACCCAAAAATCTGGTGCCCAACGCCACAAAACCGGTGCCCAACGCCACTTCACTTTGGCGTTCAATGCCACTCAATCTGGCGTCTAACGCCACTCCTCCAGAAGCACTCCAGTAGCTTGTTCATTCCATCTGCATCTAAACCCACTTGCTAAATTTTGACTTGTGCGTACGCACATTTAAACTTATGTTCACTATAGCAAATTATATATCATTTTGAAGCCCCAGACGTTAGCTTTCCAATGCCACTAGAACCGCCTCATTTGGACCTTTTTAGCTCAAGTTATGACCAATTTAGTACAGAGATGTCAGGATTGGAAGCTTTACAAATCCTTCATTTCTTGAATTCTCCCATTTTGCATGCTTTTCTTCCACTTCTTCAATCCATACTTGCCTTGTAAGCCTGAAATTACTCAACAAACACATCAAGGCATCAAATGAAATTAAAGTGAATAAAATTTAGCAATTATAAAGCTTAAAAAGCATGTTTTTCCTTTCAAGCACAATTTAGGGAGAAATTATGAAACTATGCTATTTTAATGGATAAATGCAAGAAAAGTTGATGAAATCTACCCAAATAAAGCAAAGAAATATCATGAAATATGGATTCATCAAGGTGTTCATTGAGGAGAAAACTGTGGTGTTGAATGGTGGACGCACGGACCAGGGGCTGGTTCAACATGATAGGGGAGTGGTTGTTGGACATGATCACAATGACATTATAGAGGATGATTCTGGACTTGGAAAAACCGAAAATGGTTCAGAAGACAGTGGCAGTCACAAATCTATTTTGAAGGAACAATTGCTGGAAAATGTAAGGACCTGGGAGCTGGCTAAAGAGTCAGGTGCTATGTTGTACAACGAAGAGGATGACATTATGGCAATTCTCCAGGCACAGAACAAAGAAATAGCTCGTAAAAGGAAAGTGGCTAAGCAGAAAGAGAAAATGAGACGGTGCATACCCAAACATAAAAAATAGGTGTGTAAAAAAATTATTAATGATTATTAGTGCTTGGAATGTTAGGGGGATACGGAGGGACGAGAAGTTGAGAATGGTGAAGGACCAAAAGAAAAAATATAGATTAAATCTGTTAGGACTGATTGAGATTAAAAGCCAGGTTGTGACAAAGTTTGACGTTGCAAGAATATGGGGTCAAGATGGTTTAGGTTGGGAATATGTAGGCTCTGGTGGCGCATCGGGTGGACTTCTGCTAATATGGGATGAATATGTGTTTAAAAAAAGTAATTGCTATAAGGGGGAAAGGTGGTTGTGTGTTGAAAGAGTAATGTTAAAGTCTAGTTTTAATTGCGCTTTTATCTTAGTCTATGGTGCACATAATAGAGAAGAGAAGACTCATGTTTGGGAGGAACTAAGTTATATAGCTGGGTTATGTCAAGTTCCTTGTTATTTTCTGGGAGACTTTAATGAGATTGTACATGTGGAGGACAAGAAAGGTGCAACTAGCTTACCTCGGACTGCAGAAGGGTTTAGGGATTGGATACAAGATATGCAATTAGTGGATCTGTCGCTCAGTGATCGTAAGTACACATGGCTTCGAGGATGATCATGCAGTCGTTTAGATAGAGCATTGGTTACTGTGGAATGGATAGAGGAGTTTCCAGAGACTCGGTTACGAGGCGGGCCAAGGGGTCTATTAGATCATTGCCCCATAATAGTGGAAGACAAAAAGTTGAGGGGGGGTCCAAGGCTGTTTCGAAGTCTTGATTCATGGTTTACACATGAGGGTTTTCTTAGCATAGTCAAGGAGGAATGGAGAGCTTTGGGGGCAGATTCAGTTCACAGATAAACTGAAGGCGCTGACAATCCCATGGGGAAGATGGCATAAGGATAATTTTGGTGAGATAGACAAAAAAATTACAATGTTTGAGGATGAAATCAAGTAGATTGATGATATGGTAAGCAATGGGGTGCATGATGGAACGATGGAGGCTAAAAGAAAGGTGTTGGTCACTTGTTGTGAGAAATGGTATGTAAGAAAAGAAGTACATTGGAAACAGATGTCTTAGTCCAGGCATGCGAAGGAGATGGACAAAACCATAAGATACTTTCACAATATAGCCTCAACAAGAAGGCGGAATAATAAGATTGATACACTAATAATCAACGGCAGACAGGTCAAGAATCAAGCGAGAATCAAGCTAGTTATCAGAGAATTCTACAAGGATTTATATCATCAGGAAGCTTCTCTTATGATGGGATTCAGAGATGGTTTGGTGGGCAAGATAGAGGAGGCAGATGCTAGGACTTTAGAGGAGCTGCCATCGGCTGAAGAGATCAGAGTGGCTGTGTGGGACTGTGAGTCTTCTAAAGCGCCAGGTTGTGATGGGTACAACATGAATTTCATCAAGAGGTGTTGGGGCGAGCTTGGGCCTGAGTTCACGACAGCAGTTATGGGATTCTTCCAGACATCAAGATTACCGGCAGATACCAATATCACTTGGGTGGCGCTAGCACCCAAGTTCATTGGTGCGAAGGAGATCAAAGATTTACGACCTATGAGTATGGTGGGGTGCATTTACAAGGTGATATCGAAGGTGCTAGTCAGCAGGATGAGGGCAGTAATGCTGGGATTAGTAGGGGAGACTCAGAGTGCGTTTGTCAAAGGGAGAAAAATACATGATGGGACACTTATTGCATGTGAAACAGTAAACTGGCTTAAACTGAGGAAAAAGGAGGCAGCAATAATCAAGTTAGATTTTCAGAAAGCATACGATAGATTCAAATGGAGTTTTGTGGACATTGTATTACAAAAGATGGGGTTCGTGCATAGATGGAGAGCGTGGGTTATGGAATGTGTGACAAATGCATCTATATCGACTCTAATAAATGGTTCTTCGTGTAAGCCGTTCAAAATGGAAAGAGGTTTAAGACAAGGTGACCCGCTTTCTCCTTTCTTATTTGTTTTGGTTGTGGATGTGCTGCATCGAATGGTTGGAGAGGCTATCAGGAACAATCGCATATCTCCGTTGTTGGTAGGGGGAGATAGTATAGAGTTGTCGCACCTGCAGTTTGCTAATGATACTATTCTGTTTTGTCCACCTAAAGAGGAGACTATTAAGAGCTACCAGCGGCTGCTGCGATATTTTGAGTTGATGTCAGGACTAATGATTAATTTTGAGAAGTCCAGCTTGATTCCAATTAATTGTGATGGGCAGTGGGTCTAACGTATGTGCAAGTTATTGGGTTGTAAGGGGGACACCCTTCTAGTTAAATACCTTGGAATATCTTTGGGAGCAAATCCTAGGTTGGTGAAAATCTGGAAGCTTATAATAGACAAAGTGGAGGAGAAGATCAGTCTATGGAAAGCTAAGGTGTTAAGCAAGGCAGGGAAGTTGGTGCTTATCAAATCAGTCTTAAATAGTTTGCCAGTGTATTATTTGAGCTTGTTCAAAATGCCGAAAGCTGTTGCTGAGAAACTGATTTTCTTGCAGAGAAGATTCCTGTGGAGTAAGGAAGATGGTAGAAATGGTATGGCTTTAGTAAGATGGGAAGTGGTGCAGGCTCCTAAGAAACTAGGCGGGTTGGGAGTTGAAGATACTATGATTCGTAACACAACACTCTTGTTTAAGTGGTGGTGGCGGGTTGCGAAGGAGGAGTGTTTATTGTGAAAGAAGGTCGTATGTTCGTGTAACAATCTGAATCCCAATGAGCTACTGTCAACTCAAATGTTACCTACTAGAGGAGGTCCGTGGAAGGATATTTACAAGCTATAAATCACGAATCAACGTATAAAGGATAAGATGGTTACAGGTTTGTCTATGGAAATTGGTGATGGGCAAAGGACTCGGTTCTGGAAGGATGTATGGTTACTTTGTGGATCTCTGAAGGATTCTGTTCTTGAGACTTTTCTCGGTTTCAAACTAGTGTGGATCTATTATTGGGGATTGCGGGTCTTGGGATGGGTTAAAGTGGATCTGGAACTTCCAATGGAGGCGTGAGTTGTTTTAATGGGAGCTGGAACTCCTGAGTCAATTACACGAGACTTTGAGGCCTGTGAAAATAGTAAATAACCGAGAGGATAGAGTTGTGTGAAAATACGATAGGCAAGGTATTTTTTCAACTAACTCATTTGTGTAGGTGCTGCAGGAGGAAATGCTTCCAGAGGAGGTCACCAGCTCCAGCTTCACTAGGACCATTTGAAAACGTTTGGTTTCACCAAGACTGGAGCTATTTGTTTGGTTTGTCCTGATAGAAAGGGTGAATATAAAGAAGAGGCTAAGTCGGTTTGGGATTATTAGTCCAGAAGATACTGTTTGTATTTTATGCAATAATGATTTGGAATATGTGCATCACTTGTTTATAGGCTGTGCATTTGTTTTGGTAGGTGTGGAGTATTTGGCTGTCATTGGTCTTGTCCGGATTCGCTGAAAGAGCATTTTTTGAGCTGGACAGAAGAACCGAGGAGTAAAGAGGGTTGAAAGCAGAGGCTGAGGTGCTTTTGTGCCATTATTTGGAACATTTAGTTGGAAAGAAACATGAGGATTTTCAAGAATAAAAGCAAAGATGTTGACGAGATCATCAACATGACCATGACTAGCGTTAATGAGTGGACAGGTGTTGATCCCTTTGGTTGTTGATGGCTATGCCGAAAATGACTTGGGAACTTTTGCTGTTTTGTTGTGATCATTTATTTAAATAGGATTGTTGTGTTTGTCTAACTCTATATGCTCCACTTTATTGTATTGAGCTTTTACTTTAAAAAAAAAAGACTGAGATAGAATTATTGGTGACCAAGAGGAACATAATGGCAACGTCGAAACTTAACGCAAAGGTGAACTGGATATGCGGTGACTGCGACATAATCGTGGTGCAGTAGCCTTGGCGATAGAAGCAGCAGTGATCTTTTGGAATCTTAGATGAATAAGAGCGGAGATGTTACAGGACATATACAAAACACAACAACACAAAAAAATCTGAATGTATGGTGCGACCATGGTATAAAGAGGCAAGAACCTTACCAAAGACAATTGTCGAGTAAATTCCCATAGTAGTCCCCGAGATTGATGCTGTGCATCAAAATTGTCCCTGAAATTCCAATTACACTAATTACGTCCCTGAGATTGGAAAAATTGCACCATAGTAGTCCCTGACCCGTTTTCCGTTAACGACGCGCTGACGTGGCTTGATGACGTGGACCTTTGGTGACACATGTCACCTCATGGTTTGGCCACGTGTCACCTCATGATGACGTGTCGGTCAATGACACGTGGCATGCTGACATGGATGGGTATGCCACGTGTCACAATGTTATTTTGCCACGCGTCAGATTATGCCACGTGTCGCAATGTTATTTGTCCGCGTGTCATCCACTATGTCATCGTTACATGTGCACCAATTTGATCCCCTTACTTTGCATCAAATGACTCATTTTAGTCCTTGAAATTGAATGTCGTGCACCAAATTAGTCCCTTCATCAGTTTTTTCTCATTTTTTTATAAATTTAAAACTCTCAATATTTTTTATACACTAATTTTAATTATATTTTTATTATACGTATTTTATAATAAATTTTTTAATTAAAAATATTTACTTGTATCATTAGAGTACATGATAACTAAAACTAAAATTTTATTATTGCCTCTTGTGTTTATTTGTATCTGTTTTAATACTATTCAAGTCATGGTTACAATAAGTACTTATATTGATTAATATTGTAATATATGAAAAAGCCACCTAACTAAGTTATAGATAAAATGAATTATTATAATCGACAGTATAAATCTATCTTGTTAATTTAGTGAGAAGTTAATTATATGAAAAATCGACACTCTTAAAATGGATGGGAATAATGAATTTATATTAGTTAATAAGTGCCTTATCAAGTATCCTAAAATATTTATTAAAGTGTTAAATATTAAAAAAATTGTATTAAGGAATATTATTATATTCTTAACTTACACTCTTTATTAAATCAATATCAACATGTCACATAATTTTTTTAATAAAATATTGTAGAAAAAAATTGTATAATTAAAACTAATATTTTAAAAATATTTTATAAAAACACTTTTATTTAAATAACTTGTGAAAAGATAAAATTAAAATTAGTGTATTCAAATATATAATGAGAATTTTAAATTTATAAAAAAAATGAGAAAAAACTGATGAATGGACTAATTTGGTGCACGACATTCAATTTCAGGGACTAAAATGAGTCAGTTGATGCAAAGTAAGGAACCAATTTGGTGCACATGTAACAATGACATAGTGGATGACACGTGAACAAATACATTGCGACACGTGGCATAATTTGACACGTGACAAAATAGCATTGTGACACGTGGCATACCCATCAATGTCAGCATGTCATGTGTCGTTGACGGACACGTCATTATGAGGTGACACGTGGCCAAACCATGAGGTGACATGTGTCACCAAAGGTCCATGTTATTAAGCCACGTCAGCGCGTCGTTAATGGAAAACGGGTCAGGGACTATTATAATGCAATTTTTTCAATCTCAGAAATATAATTAGTACAATTAAAATCTCAGGGACGATTTTAGTGCACGTCGTCAATCTCGGAGACCATGACGAGAATTTACTCGACAATTGTCTCATCTTTTTGAATTTGTGATTAAAAGTAGTCTATTTTTAAAAAATTGTGATTAAAAAAGGAAGAATGTGTTAAAATAAAAAAAAATTTAATTACTAAATTTTCTAAAAACAAATTTACAGGGGCCAGATTTTAAATATTTATATGACGGTTAATGTTACTTCTGCATCAAAAAGAGAGTAACGAATCCGTTGCTATAAAAGGCAACTATTTATTATTTTTGTTCTTTATAATCATTTTTGAACAAGTCATTCAAATTCATGAGAAAAAAAAAAAAAAACTTTAGAAAAACGCTAATGAAATTATGATTATACGGTGTACTCCCCCAACTCTCGCCATCGTCCACGAAGCTTCATAAAATTTCGCACCCAAAAAAAAAAAAACGATTCAGTTCACCGTTTATCTGTTGTTTTACTATTCTTTTCATTTTTTTATTTTATCAAATTTATTTTATTTTATATCAAGTAAGAAACAAAAGAAAAGAAAAACAGAGCGCAGAAGCAAAGCCACTAAGGACTACAATAACTCAGCAGCAACGAGCCACTCAGCATAGTTCACTGGAGAAAGAGCGCCACGCTTCGGAAGCCCTTATTCCTCAATCACTCCATAGCAAACCATCCAAAATTTTAGTATGAAATTTAAGAGAAGTTCCTAACTAAATTAGGTGTGAAAATGACACAGAATTTTTAGGTACTTGGGTTTTAAAATAAGAATAAAAAAATGAGACATAGTTGGAACTTGGCGCAAGAATATTTGTTTATGTAACTTTTTTTTTCAAAATCTAATTGTCATCATTAAAACAAAAATTCATGGTATGGTCTTCGTTATCTTTGGGAATTTAGTTTGATATAATGTACGAATTGATTACCATTAAAAATCTAAAAATAAATGTATTATTAATAAAAAAAACAAAAATATTATATACACATAAAAAATCACCAAATTAACTAATATATATTTATACATAAATATATAAGATTTTTTATTTTAATAAATAAAATAATTATAATAATTACTGAAATAAATAATTTAAAAAATATTCACCGAAATAAATATCTCTCTTATCTCGTTTACACCGTAAAAGAGATAATTTTCCATGTATCTCGTTTACAGTGTAAATGATATACGTTTATTTTTTTTTAATTTTTATATGTCTCGTTTACATTATAAACGAGATATATGTATATATAAATAATTAAATATAATTTTTAAAAATAATAAAAATATTAATACTTTAAATTAGACCAAATTCTAAAAAATGGAACGTTTTAAATAATAAGGAAGATGAACGATTTTAAACAATATAGAAGATAAACAGTGCATTTTAAATAATAGGAGAGATGGACTGTACATTTTAAATGAGTTCGTTACCACATTTTTTTCCTAATCGTTAAAATAAGTGAAAGTATATATAAGTGTATCATTAAACTGCCCACTGTTAATACGATTTTTTTTTTCTAACTACCCATTATTAATACTATTGCTTGTTCCATTCACTTAAAACTTTAACTAATATTATTAGTATATTATTAGAAATAAAAAACTAAAAGCTTTTTATTGAAAAAATAATTTTAAAATTCTAATCATAAAAATTAATAAATTAAACATACATAGGTTTACTTTGTCTATAAAAACCTTTTTATATTTTTATCTCTTTTCCAATAATATTTTTTGTACAAAAATAATTTGAAATGCTTAAAATTAATATTTGCATTATTGTTTGTGTCTATCTTTTATATATTTTTATAATATAAAAAAATTTTGTTTTATCTTTTCTTATTTTAAAAACAATTTGAAAGTAGTTGAGCAAAATTTACGGTAGAATAGAAGTGTGATACAAAAGTAGAGGATGCCGTTGAGAATGAAATGCAATTTTTAAGGATGAATGAAGGTTTAATGTATTATTTGGATATTAGCGGCCAAAATAAAGGGACCAACATACAATTTAAATAATGAGTAATTAGAAAAAGATAATCGTATTAATAGTAGGTAGTTTAATGGTATATTTATGTATATTTTTATTTATTTCTGCAGAAAAATAAATGTGTTAATATATGCTCATTTTAAATGGATAGTCCATCTTTTCTATTATTTAAAATGCCTTGTTTGTTTTTTCTACTATTTAAAATCGTCTATCTTTCCTGTTATTTGAAACATTTTATTTTTAAGCGTTTGGTCCAATTTAAATTATTAATATTTTTTATTATTTTAAAACATTATATTTAATTATTTATATATACATATATCTTGTTTATACGGTAAACGAGATAATTTTTCATATATCTCATTTACACTGTAAATGAGATATATGAAAATTAAAAAATACATGAATCTTGTTAGAAGAATATTTATTTCAATAAATATTTTTTAAATTATTTATTTAAATAATTATTGTAATTATTTTATTTATTAAAATAAAAAAATATTAAATATATAGTAATTAATTTATTTTGATTGAATATTTTATATTTTAAAATATATTTTATACTAATTACTGATTTAGTATTGATTCTTTTATATGTCCATAGTATAATTAAATATATATAAGATATTAGAATGAAAAGGCTTAATTCAATTTCAAAATTTAAATCAGCAAACGTAAATATAGTAAATGTTCATTTTTTAATAATTGATATTAAACTAACTACTTAGATTGATTGAAATATTTATCAGAAATTTGAATTCCGTTTTATGTATATAATAATTTTTTTACCAGCATTAAACTTTTAAATAAAGTTTAACATTAGACTTTTAAATAAAGTTTAGATTTAGGATAAATCAATTCTTAACATGTCGTGTTAAAATATATTAAAAAAATATAAAAATATAAAAATATAAAAATATTAAATATATATTAAAATTAATTATAAAATTTATTCATTATGTATTTATATATAAATATATATACTTTAATTTGTTTTAATATATATTTTATATTTTAATATATATATATTTTACACATATATTTAATATTGGTATCTAGCATTGTTTAAAAAAAGTATATTAAACCACTAACTACTCATATGTAGCACCCTTTTCAGTACTTCGCTTCAATAATTGAATTTACTACTTACTACAACTACCTACATTTACAACGCGGTGTTTGTCTTTGTCCCTTCACCAAAGAACCAAATCCAATGAAACCTTGACTTTGCCCAATGGCCACAAACCGACACATCGTGTCATCGTTAGCCTTAATAGTTAATAGTTAATACAGTTAACAGTTACCTTCATCTCATTTTAACATTGCATAACCCAAGCCTGTTACTTTCTTCCTTATATTAATTACACTCACTTCCCTTTTCACACTGCGTTTTCTTCCACCCTTATAAAGGTTACTGGGACTTCTCTTCCTCCCTGAACTTTGGACTCATACTTCTCTCAAGTCTTCAACTTTTTGAGGCTATGGGTTAAGAGTGCTCTCCTAGACTCTTGTTATTCTCACTCAACAACAACTTTATTGGATCAGAAGTTTCCATTTGCATAAGGTCAGTTCCAGAATCTCTCCATTTTTACTTCTAATTTATAATTTAGTTTCTACTTCTATGATTGGTCCCTCTGAATGCTGTTGACTTGTTCAGATTTTGTTAGGGGAAAGAGCGATGTCGTCAGTTGAAGTTTTCTGAAATTGGAATGTTGACTAGGGGAATTAGGTTATTTATGAAACTGCCTGATGCAAATTTTTATTATTTTCCTTAATTCAGTTTGAGATGTCTTCATACCATCAGTGAATATGATTTTAGATGCCATGTTGGTTGTTCAATGGATATGTGTTTATCAATTTCCCTTGTTCCTTCTGAAAAGCAGTCGAACCGGGCGCAATGGTGTGCTTTCCATTCCACTATGGTGGAGAGAAGAAGGATGAACCAAAAGGCTTGAAATCAATGTCAGGTCGATCAGACTGCTCTATTTATGTGGAGGCTGAGGTTAGAAGATCTGGTTCTGAGTTGAATTCGCAGGATGTCTCGGAGAATGGCAGCTCAGATTCCCTCAGGAGGAATTCCACTCCTAGTTTCTCCCAAAGACCTAGCAACCTTAGAGTGTTCACCGTATCCGAACTCAAGTCTGCCACAAAGAATTTCAGCCGCTCGGTTATGCTTGGAGAGGGCGGGTTTGGGTGTGTCTACTATGCGTTGATCAAGAGTTTAGAGGATCCTTCCAGAAAAATTCAAGTTGCTGTTAAACAACTCAGTAAAAGGGGAATGCAGGTGAGGGTTTTTTGGCTTATGTTCTATTTGAAGTAATAGAAATTACTTAGTTGCTTGGTATCTTAGCAAAATGTTAAGGGGTGTTGCCGTGAACTTATGTATATGCTATTTTCCCCCCCTTTTGTCCGATGATAGTCTTAGTATCATAACACAAATTATGATAAGTGTTATCACATTATATTGTCACATTATATTGTTATAAAACTTACCTTGACTTATCACACAAATTCACATGACGAAACGTTAGAAACATGTACTTCATCTTCTATACCTAAGGCTTTTAGCCTCTTGGTAAATGTCTCAAGACAGAAAATACAGAAACTGAGACAATAGCTACAAAGACAAGAGATAAAAGTTATATATCTACTTTTGTCCTTAGTTTCTGAGTGGACAGGAAATTGGGCAAACTTTGTTCGAGGTTGAGATATTTTAATTGTGTCTATATTTGTTTCATTCTCCAGACAGCTTTGTATCTACCCATATCTCTGTACTCTCTATCCTGATATTGTTACCACACGCCAAATCAGGGCCCAAGTTCCTCTTGGTGTGCAACTTTCATGCTGTTTTCATTTTGTTAACCTTAATTAAGCTGTTAGATATTTGTTATGAATATATTCTGATTGCGACGTGATATAGGAATTTATATTTTATAATTTTTTTGTGCTTACTTTATTATCTTTTTTCTCTCCTCTAGATTGAATTTGTTACTTTACTATTAACTTCTAGGGGCATAGAGAATGGGTCACAGAAGTGAATGTTCTTGGTGTTGTCGAGCATCCCAATCTTGTGAAACTAGTGGGATATTGTGCCGATGATGATGAAAGAGGAATCCAGCGGCTTCTGATTTATGAATACATGCCAAACAGAAGTGTGGAACACCATTTGTCTCATCGATCTGAGACTCCTCTCTCGTGGAGTAGGAGAATGAAAATAGCCCAAGATGCTGCCCGTGGATTAACATACCTACATGAGGAAATGGATTTTCAGGTATAGCAGTATATATATATAGCACTATTTCCCAGTTCCTCTTTAATTAATTCATGCATGCCTTGTCTAATGTTTTGTTTTCTGCACATTTACATATCCCACTCCCCAAAATAGAAAGAAATAGGAACCTTGGAGGATCTAATTTGAATGCTTAGAGAGTGCTTTATCTGTTATTCATATCTTCGGTTTGGTGTAGTTGATTAATGCCATCCTCTCTGTCTGCACAATATTCTAGATCATTTTCAGAGATTTCAAATCATCGAATATCCTTCTCGATGAAAAGTGGAACGCAAAGCTATCGGACTTTGGGTTAGCAAGATTGGGACCATCGGATGGACTAACTCATGTCTCAACAGCGGTATGCCTACCCTTATTGATCTATGACTACTCAAATAGATATTGTTACCATATTCAGACAGATGATTACTTTCTTTTCAATTTAACATTTGATAGTGCTGATGGTTTAAGAGGGGCTGAATAATTTATCGTGTCAAACATGTTCTTGTCTGGAGCAGGAAATCGTAAGAGTTGTCTTGCTCCTTTTGACAGACATCTCTTAAGCTCAATGTATATGACAAAAACAAATCAATTTCTATACATTTTTTTAATACTATCAACCGAGTAAATTACAAAAATTGCCAAATCAACATAGATAACTACCCATTACCCTCCGTGATTTCTCACTTTTTGTCAATTCTCTAGGCTGATAGTGTGAATCAACAATGGTGAATCAACAATACGAAACTGTTTTACATTGGTAGTGCATTGAAATTAATCTCTTAGACGAAATAGGTTCATTTCTTGTCCATAAAAGTTTGCTTTCGTTTTCATTCTATCATTGTTATTTCAACAATGGCAGATGGCTAGTTAAACTGCCCTAGTTTTTTCGATCTCCCTTTTGCTGTTAAAGTATGCAGCATATTTTCCAAACAGGTTCTAACAGTATAGTACTTGTGTTAATATGGCTATTTATGTTCATCAGGTTGTAGGAACAATGGGGTATGCAGCTCCTGAATACATCCAAACCGGACGTCTGACATCAAAGAATGATGTGTGGAGCTACGGTGTCTTCCTTTACGAGCTCATTACTGGCAGGCGCCCTATCGATCGAAATCGCCCCAGGGGTGAGCAGAAGATGTTGGAATGGATAAGGCCATACCTAGCAGATGGGAAGAAATTTCAACTAATATTGGATCCAAGACTCGACAAGAAGCAAGTCTTCAAGCCAGCACAAAAACTCGCTTTAATAGCTAACCGATGCCTTGTCAGGAACCCAAAGAATCGCCCGAAGATGAGCGAGGTGTTGCAAATGGTGAATGGTTTAGTAGAGTCTTCATCTGGTGCTAGTCCACAGGTACCCTTGAAGAGTGCGGCGAAAACAAACAAAGCTTCCGAGGACAATGAAATACATAACAAGAAACGGACCATGGATATGAAATCTGGTGAGAGCAATTGGTTTGTTAGGATCTTCAGACAAAAACTGGTAAAATCATGTTGATCATTGGTCTTCATGATAAGCAAAGAAGACTTCATGCATATTTTTCCAATATGCCATGTTTTAACAAAACATGTCCAAAGTTTCCTCCACAGAAGTTAATGAAAATCTTGCCTTCTATCTTTTCAAGTTATTTAGGAAATTTTCAGGGATTCTGTCAACAATTTTAGAGGACTAGGAATGATTCCTATGTTACTAGATAGTTGAATATACGATTATATTCATTGATGAGAAAACTGAATGATTTATTATTGTACATATAAAATTCGAACTCAACAATTTTCTTATTACAATAATGCTCTACATCCAAGTGATTTCACTAACTAAGTCCAACCATGTGATTTAGAGTCACACACCGCACCACTTATAATAGACTTTTAACGTAAATCTCCTCTTTTTCGTTCCTCTTCAACGTAAACCTTCCCTTCTTTGATCTCTCTGTATTTTTGTCTGATTATTGTCTCTTTTCTTCATATTTTTGTTTTCTTTTTCTATTTTGTTGTGTTCTCCTCTGATTTTATTCTCTTTCTCTTTAGATTCCTATCTCATTTGTGTTTTTGAAATCGAATAGTGTAATTAAAATCGTTTAGGTTTTGCGTGTTCCAAAATAATGAATGATTCAAGTTCAAATCAGTTAAATGACAGCAATTTAGATTATTCTTTTGAATTGAATCAAGTGGACGAGGTTTGGATCATTCTTAATTTTATCTAGTTTTATTCTTCAACAATTTTGAATTGAATGGAATGGAATTGAATCTAATGTAATTGAATAAAGTGATAATGAATAATTTCATTCTTCTTTGCTAAAATCAGTGTTGTTTATGAACACAATTTTCGGTTCATTTATTATTACACAATGGTGTTGTTTTGATCATATTTTGGTTTATTCCTCAACAATTTTGAATTGAATGGAATCTAATGCAATTGAATACAATGATAATGAATAATTTCATCATTCTTTGCTAAAATCAGTGTTGTTTATGAAATTGAATTTGGATGAATGCAGGGTTTCTGAATTTATAAAATGCACAATTTTTGGTTCATTTGTTATTGCACAATAGTGTTATTATGATAATATTTCGGTTCATTTTGCAATCCAGATGTGTTGTTGACGAACAATTTTTCTCAAAGATTGGGATGACTTTCAAGACACTTGAAGAAGTTAGAAAATTTCACAAGTTTCGCACAGATGAACCGGCAAGTGCACCGGGTCATCCAAGTAATACCTCAGGTGAGTAAGGGTCGAATCCAATGGAGATTGTCAGATTGAGCAAGCAATGGCTATCTTGTAGATCTTAGTCAAGCGATTAGAAAAGGTGGTCGTTTGTTTGAAAGCATAAACGAAAACTAAAGAAAACAAATTACCAGATTAATGTGAAAGCAATGATAGAGATTCGGTTAAGGTTTCGGAGATGCGTATTCTTTTTGAATTAACTTTTCTTACTATTTAATGGTAGCCGTAAGTGATTAACTCATGTCCTCTCATCAAGTTAATCTCTTCTAAACCATAGCAGCTCACCATATCCGAGCAACTCATGTCCTCTCATCAAGTTAACTCATGGCTTCCCACTATGGCGGAAGGTGAAGACCTAAACAATCCACTCCCCTTCGCGATCCTACACAAAATGCCACAGACAAGGTCGGATCTTCCGGATCAGGGAATGTTGCTTCTCTGACTCTAGCCTTAACGCCACAGAGACCTAAGTAACCCACAGTCAACGGGATTTTATGTCACTTATCCAAAGTCGCCCAGGTACGCTCTTGGAATCCGCAGTGCACTCTCTAGTTGTAGTTCAAGGCTATCTGGGTCAGGACTCACACTGAACCTATGTAGAACAAGGTTGAATGTCATGGTTCATCCCCAATTCATGAGATGAAGACCGAAAATGCACAAGAGAATAGAATCACACGTGTATTGAGATAGAAACAGTAACATTATTAATCCATGAGAATCAACAGAGCTCCTAACCCTAACATAGGAGGTTTAGTTGCTCACAGCTTACAGAAAGTAATAGTAAAACATGAAAAAGGGTGAAGATAAAAAAGTTCTTAACAAATGTGATCTTTGTTCTATTTATACTAATCTAATAACTAAGAAGTAAAAAAGTATGATAGACTAGACTAGAGGTGCGAAAGTCCACTCTTGGGCCCAGTTTGATTGAGTGCTTGGACTGAGCTTGGCGTCCAGCTTGAGGGATGGGCGTTGAACACCCATTAGGGAATTGATCCACGTTGCCTTGTGCTCCTTGGTGGGCGTTGAATGCCCCAAAGGGGGTGATTGGGCGTTCAATGTTGGCTTGAGTCTCCTTGGGGCGTTCAACGCCAAATATGGGCAGGCTCCTTCGAAGAAAAGTATAAACCATTATATATTTCTGGAAAGCTCTGGAAGTTAGTTTTTTAACGCCATTAAGAGCGTGTCATTTGGACATCTGTAGCTCCAAAATGCTCATTTGAGTGCATGGAGGTCAGAATCTGACAACATTTGCTACGCTTTTCTTGCCTCTGAATCGGACTTTCACAAAACTCCTCAATTTTAGCCAGAAATTACCTGAAATCATAAAAAAAAACAACAACTCAAAGTAGGATAAAAAATATGAATTTTGCATTAAAACCTATGAAAATATAATGAAACTTAAACAAAACATAACTAAAATAATATGAAAATGATGTCAAAAAGCGTATAAAATATCCGCTTATCAGAACACCAAACTTTAATTTTTTGCTTGTCCCCAAGCAACCAAACATACAGTAGGATTAGAAAGAAGAGAAGGGGTACAATAAATCTCAGAATTTTCAATGAAGCTCATTTCCAATGGATGAGCGGGGCTAGTAACCATTTACTTCTGAACAGTTTTGGCATCTCACTATCCTTTGAAGCTCAGAAGTATTGGCGCCTTTAGGAATTTAGAATCCTGATGATATGATTGACTCTCTTAGTTTAGTTCTTTTTGATTCTTGAACACAGCTTCTTTTTTAGCCTGGCCGTGACCCTAAGTTTTTTGTTTTCCCATATTACCACCGGATACATAAACGCCACATGCGCTTAACTGGGTGAATCCAATTGGATTGTGATTCAGCTTTGCTAGAATTCCCAGACAGTGGTACCCAGAGTTCTTAGGCACACTCTTTTGCTTTTGGGATCACAACTTTAACTGCTCAATCTCAAGCTTTTCACTTGACACCATCACACTACAAGCATTTAGTTAGGGGAAGCAGCTCATTTGAACTTTTTAGGCCAAGATTTTGTTTCTTTAGACCCTCCTAACCATTGATGCTCAAAGCCTTGGATCCTTGCTCTTGCCTTTTGGTTTAAAGAGCTATTGACTTTTTTTTCTCTTTTTCTTTTTTTTTCTTTTTCTTTCTATCTCTTTTTTTTCGCTTTTTCTTTCCCTTTTTCTTTCTTTTACTTTTGCTACTTTTTCTCGCTTCAAGAATCAATTTTGGATTTTTCAGATTACCAATAATACTTCTCCTTTTCCATCATTCTTTCAAGAGCCAACACACTTTACTCCAACATCAAATATGCACTGTTAATTCAGCATTCAGAAAGTAAAAGCAAGGCCACCACATCAGATAATTGGACTATTCTTATTATATAACTAGAAAATTATGTATCTCACTTTTCTTTTAAGTATGGTGAGAGATACATGGGATATTTCATAGCCTGAAGATATAAACAAAGATGATTATGCATTAGAAACAGGAAACAGACAATAAAATACAATAGAAAGCAGAAAAATAACATAGGCAAGGGAATGGAACGTGACCACCTTAGGGATGGCAGCTATTGCTTCCTTTAGTGGATCCAATGGAGCGTTTAAGCTCCTCTATGTCTCGTTGATGAGAGAACTTTTGCGTGGTCTAGAAATTTGCGGATAAATCCTCGTTGCAAGTATAGTTTCTAAACCTTCAAAAATCCTTTCATACAAACGTTTTGGGTGTCACAATTAACAAACCCCTTTAAAAATTGTTAACCGAGTATTCAAACCTCGGGTCGTCTTCTCAAGGAACTGCAAAGAAGTATGTTCTTATTATTGGCTATTGGTGCGCGAAATTGTGAACAATACTTTTTCACAACTCTCATAATCCCCGGTAATGGCTCCATAAACGTGGTAGCTCAATACCATGGCATTACACAACTTCGCACAACTAACCAGCAAGTGCACTGGGTCGTCCAAGTAATAAACCTTACGTGAGTAAGGGTCGATCCCACGGAGATTGTTAGTATTGAAGCAAGCTATGGTCATCTTGTAAATCTTAGTCAGGCAAACTCAAATGGATATAGTGATGAACGAAAATAACACAAAGGTAAAGATAGAGATACTTATGTAATTCATTGGTAGGAACTTCAGATAAGCGTATGAAGATGCCTTCCCTTCCGTCTCTCTGCTTTCCTACTGCCTTCATCCAATTCTTCTTACTCCTTTCCATGGCAAGCTTAAGCAAGGGTTTTACCGTTGTCAGTGGCTACCTCCCATCCTCTCAGTGAAAGCGATAGCATATGCTCTGTCACAGCATAGCGGAATTCAGCTGTCGGTTCTCGGTCAGGCCGGAATAGAATCCATCGATTCTTTTGCGTCTGTCACTAACGCCCCGCCTGCTAGGAGTTTGAAGCACGTCACAGTCATTCAATCATTGAATCCTACCCAGAATACCACAGACAAGGTTTAGACCTACCGGATTCTCTTGAATGCCGCCATCAAGTCCTGCCTATACCACGAAGACTCTGATCTCACGGAATGGTTGGCTCGTTTGTCAGGCGAGCACTCGGTTGTCAGGCGATCAACCATGCATCGTGCAATCAG
>NC_029777.3:31316363-31316642 GCF_000817695.3 Arachis duranensis
ATTCCGACTTGTTGAATGGGGTTGGTAAGAACTTTCCAACCTCTTCTTCGGATCTCATGGCGGATCTCCGGATATTCACCCTTTTTGAGTGAAAAAGGGACCTCGGGGATCACCTTCTTCAAGGCCACAACTTCATAGAAGTGGTCTTGATGCACCCTTGAGAGAAATCTATCCATCTTCCATGACTCGGAGGTGGGAGCTTTTGCCTTCCCTTTCCTCTTTTTAGAGGTTTCTCCGGCCTTGGATGCCATAATGGTTATGGAAAAACGAAAAAGCAAC
>NC_029777.3:31317309-31317590 GCF_000817695.3 Arachis duranensis
TGTTTTTCTTCCTGTTTTTCATTTTGTTTTTGCTTTTTTCATTGTTTTTGTGACTTCTTATGATCATCAACCTACAAAAGAGATAAAATAACAAAAGAAAATAATTAAATATAAAACATTGGGTTGCCTCCCAACAAGCGCTTCTTTAGTGTCATTAGCTTGACAGAGGACTCTCATGGAGCCTCAGAAATGCTCAGAATCGTGTTGGAACTTCCCAACACCAAACTTAGAGTTTGAATGTGGGGGTTCAACACCAAACTTAGAGTTTGGTTGTGGCCTCC
>NC_029777.3:31322214-31338353 GCF_000817695.3 Arachis duranensis
AAAATGAAGATAGCTACCAAAGTCTTCTTAAGATCTAAAGTGATCAAAAGATTTCTAATACAATAGTCAAAGGTCCTACTTATAGAAAACTAGTAGCCTAAGGTGTACAGAAATGAGTAAATGACATAAAAATCCTCTTCAGGGCCCACTTGGTGTGTGCTTGGGCTGAGCAATGAAGCAAATTTCGTGCAGAGACTCTTCTTGGAGTTAAACGCCAGCTTTGGTGCCAGTTTGGGCGTTTAACTCCCATTTGGGTGCCAGTTCCAGCGTTTAACGCTGGGATTTCTTGAGGTGACTTTGAATGCCGGTTTGGGCCATCAAATCTTGGGCAAAGTATGGACTATCATATATTGCTGGAAAGCCCAGGATGTCTACTTTCCAACGCCGTTGAGAGCGCGCCAATTGGGCTTCTGTAGCTCCAGAAAATCCACTTCGAGTGCAGGGAGGTCAGAATCCAACAACATCTGCAGTCCTTTTTGGTCTCTGAATCAGATTTTTGCTCAGGTCCCTCAATTTCAGCCAGAAAATACCTGAAATCACAGAAAAACACACAAACTCATAGTGAAATCCAGAAAAGTGAATTTTAACTAAAAACTAATAAAAATATACTAAAAACTAACTAGATCATAACAAAAACATACTAAAAACAATGCCAAAAAGTATACAAATTATCCGCTCATCAGCTATAAAGGTTGTGAATTCGGGGTTTAGAAGGTGAGAAGCAAGTGATTTAAATGACAAGTAAAGTAAATGGCAAATAAAAATAAATAAATAACTGTAAAACAACTTTTGGCAAGATAAGGGAATTTAGAGGTCTAACTTAGTTATCTCTCTCAACTATAATAAAAGTTGAATCTAAACTCCACTTGGTCAACCTTTACCAGGGCAAAGGAAAGTCAAGGGACTAATTAAATTGACCTTGAATCCTAATTATTTCCTAAGAAAAGGTTGGGATTATTTAGGTTCAGCTCAATTAGCAAGATAACGATTATTAATTACGTTGAGTTTAATAACTGTTGAGTTACTAAATTCTTAATCAGAACCAAAAGGAAAAAAAGTAAAATTGCTGGAATAATAAAAATATCCTTAGATGGGAAGCAATGGCAACTTAATTCAAAGAGAATAATTATAAACTGAAAATACGTCAATTATCATTAAATAAAAATGTCATCAACAGCCAATTGGGCAACATCAATCAAACATAATAAAGGCTTCGGAGTAATCAAAATATAAAAGAGAAATTAAATAGTAAAAAAGAATATTAAACCTGGATCGAGAGTCACTCTAGAAAGAGAAGTCCTAAATCCTAAGAGAGAGAGAGAGGAGAGAACCTCTCCTCTCCAAAACTACATCTAAAACATGAAAAGTAAATTATGAGAGGCTTTTTTTATGAATGGATGCATTCCCCCACTTTATAGCCTCTAATCTGTGTTCTCTGGGCTGAAAACTGGGTCAGAAACAGCCCAGAAATCACTTCCAGCACTTTTTGGTCCGTACAGGTCGCGAAAAATTGACGCGGCCGCGTCGTCCACGCGACCGCACGGATTGGGTGTTGGCCAGGTCACGCGTCCGCGTGACCCACGCGTTCGCGTCGCCTGGCGTCAGGGCAACTATGGCAAATTATATATCAAATCGAAGCCCCGGACGTTAGCTTTCCAACGCAACTAGAACCGCGTCATTTGGACCTCTGTAGCTAAAGTTATAGCCGTTTGAGTACGAAGAGGTCAGGCTGGACAGCTTAGCAGTTTCTCCAACTTCTTGCATTCCTTTCACTTTTGCATGCTTCCTTTCCATCCTCTGAGCCATTCCTGCCTTTATAATATCTGAAAACACTTAACACACATATCAAAGCATCTAATGGTAATAAGAGAGGATTAATAATAAGCAAATATAAGATCAAAGAAGCATGTTTTCAATCATAGCATAAAATCAGGAAGGAAAATGTAAAACATGCGAATTGTATGAATAAGTGAGTAAAGAGTTGATAAAAACCACTCAATTGAGCACAAGATAAACCATGAAATATGGGTTTATCAGTGGACGGTTGGGGTTTGGCATGGAATTAGCATAAGGATCACCATTTTTATGAAGTGATTGGTTCGGTCTCCAAGGTGATCCTTCTCCCAATGTTGACTACATGCAAAAATGTTTCTACCTACTTGGTTAAAAATAAATAAGTTCTCCAAGACAAACATAAATCATATTCCACTAATTCAAATCATATAAAATAAGGACAGGTAAACTTGTGAGAAGATAGCTCATGAAAGCAGGGAACATAGAATCAAGCATTGAACCCTCACTGGTAGTGTATATCACTCTAACTCTCAAGTGTCTAAGGTCAATCTCTCTATTCTTCTCTAGTCATGCTTTCTAAACTTTGTTCTTCATCTAACCAATCAACAAATATTTAATGTACCAATGCAAACATCATGAGGTCTTTTCAAGGTTGTAATGGGGCCAAGGTAAGGGTGAGAGTATTTTATAAGGCTAAGTGAGCTAGTGAAGTGAATCCTTGAGTAGTCTAAGATCTCACCTAACATATACATACTATATAAAAAATTTAAAATTATACTTAGCTTCCCATAATTTTTCCTACTTTTGTATTACATGCTCATGTATCAAATTTAATTTTGAATTTCGTCCCATGTGCATTGATCCTTTTTATTTTGCGTTGGGGGTAATATTACTTTTTTTTTGTTGTATCCCCTTATTTAATATATTTTTTTTCAATGCACATGGTAATTTAATTATTTTGACTTCACATGAGCATGCTTCCCAAAAATTTTATTTTGAATTATTTCATTCTTTTCAACTTCCTACCCTTTGTTTTTATCATCCATGTTCCCAATAGGTTTCCCACACTTAAACAATTACAAACAATGGCCTCAATCATATGCAAGCATGTAGATATATTAAATATGGACATACAGAATGGAACAAAGCAAAGATTGCAATTCTAGAGAAGGAAACACACAAAAATAATTATGGTTAAATAATGTAACCATGTAAATAAGCTCAAAGTCTCACAGGTTGTGTGTTCTTTAGCTATAATTCATGTTCCAATTACAACTTCAAACAAATTTTTAACATAAAAATTTTCAATTTAAATTAGTGAAAATTTTTAAAAATAGGATCTTAAAAGAAATTTATTATTTTAACCAAGTAGTAACTAAATGCACAAAATCATCAAATAAATATGCAATCAAATATGCAGATGCAACAACGAACAAATAAAGAAAATAAGATTATTGGTGTTGAAAAGAAAGTACTAACCCACGGAGATCGGTATCGACCTCCCCACACTTAAAGATTGCACCGTCCTCGGTGCATGCTGAGATGTGCAGGTGGACGGGTTGTTCCAACTGAAGCTTTTCTTCAAGATTTTGCAGATGGACTTGTCTGTCTCCCCATGTAAATGTCTTCCACTTTCCTTCCAGGTGGCCATCCTGAAAGAAAAAGGAAAGAAAAGTAACCCAAAAATAAAGATAGAAAGTAAATGAAATATGGGTTGAGTAATGCCAAATGATAATGGTCTCATTTACATGGAAGCTTCAACATGTACGTGAGAAAATGATAGAAGCCATGGTATACGGAAGCCATGGCATACTAGTGGTATAAAATTTGTAACATAGGGGAGGAGAGTGTAAGACAATATAAATTCATGTCAATGCAAAATTAATACAAATAACATAAAAGATTGACTTAAATAGTATTGCCCAACAGTGTAAAACAAGTTACCAAAATAAATTCAAGAAAAGATGTAACAGTTGAATAAGAAGGGATATTTAACACCAATGGAAAAATAAAAGAAAAAAAATTCAGAAAAGAAAATAAAAATATGCACAAATTTAAAATGCAATGAATGAGATATGCAATTAAATTAAAATAAAATAAAAAGAAAAATAAGAAGAATGAGAAGGGAAAGAAGGGAAGAGGAAGTAAATAAGAAAGGAGAAGAAAAAATTAGGATTTAGAGGAGAGAAAGATAAGATATGTGGCAGTTTTAGGGTGAGCTGTGCGGCGCATGCGACGCGGCCGCGGAAGGCACGCGTTCGCGTGGGTACGCGTCAGGTAAGACGACGCGATCGCGTCAGTCACGCGGTCACGTGACCTGTGTTGCGCTGCTGGCACGAGTGCAGCCTCGCTCCAGCACAACTCTCTGTTCGATTCAATTTAATTGCCAAAATTGGGTGACGCGATCGCGTGGGGCACGCGATCGCGTGAGTGTGCGTCAGAAAATAATTGACGCGGCCGCGTCGGCAACGCGGTCGCGTGACAAGGATTGTGCTTCCAGCACCAATCCAGCACCACTCTCGCACAATATGGCATTGTGCACCCTTTTACGTCGAAAATGCAGGGCACGCGGCCGCGTGGGAGGCCATACTTCCCATTCGACGCGGACGCGTCAGCGACGTGGTCACGTGGGTTGATATGTGCCATTAGCATGCCTCCAGCCACGCTCCTGCGTGACTCTCTGTTCACTTTTAATTTTCCTTTCTCTCCAAGCGACGCGGACGCGTCGCTGATGCGATCGTGTCGCGTAGCGAAATTTTTTTTTTATATATGCATGAACAATGCAGAATGCAGTGATTAATATGAGTGCTATGCATGATTCCAGGTTTACTAAAGTAAAATGAAAAGGAAATAAAAATAAAAACAAATAATGATGAAATAAACTGAAAAAGAAACAACCATACCATGGTGGGTTGTTTCCCACCTAGCACTTTTAGTTAGAGTCCTTAAGTTGGACATTATAGGAGCTTCCGGTTAGGGTGGCTTATGTTTAAATTCGTCCAAAAATCTCCACCAGTGCTTGGAATGCCAATAGCCTCCAGGGTCCCAAACTAGGCATGTGAAGCTTCTGAACAGCTTCAAATAGATTTTTAGGTTCCCGGGGTGATAAATGTCAGAATAAACTCCAGGATTCCAAGCCTTGCTTTTAAATCCGCCTCCGTTTTGATTTGTAAGTTTCCATTCGGGCGGGTTAAAAAGTAGAATCTCACCGTGGTGACCAAACGTTCTTCGTGATCCATGCAATTGAGCATGATACCAATCCGTGTACTTCGAGGTGAAGCGTGGAACTTTATTGAACCTTGTGCACCAGCTCTGAGTACGAGCCATTTCCCTTTTACTCTTAAAGCCGCAGAGAGCTCTAAGCTGGCCATCTGTTTCAAGTAAACCATATTTAAGTGAATAAGTAAAATTGTAAGTTAAGGATTGCACCCACTTGAAGCTTGTATTAGGTGGTAGTGGCCTTGGGATAGGTGTTTCTGGTGGTTCTGTAAGTTTTACTCCCTTATGCTCTTCTGTGAATTCCTCCACATCTTTGCAAGAGTCCTCAATTGTATCTGTGTTCGAGTCAAATTCTTCTGTGTCTTCCTCATCACTCGAGTCATAGATTGGAGGTTGAGAGAAATCTACCTCTGCATCATTTTTGTATTCACTTGGGGAAGATTCTTCGATTTCAAGGAATTCACTTGCAGATGCAAGTTCATCACCAAGAGAGCTGGACTTGTGAATGTCACCATCAAGGGAATTTGCTTCTTGGATTATTCCGTCTGATTCCTCATAAACGACTTGCCTTGGAGATTGTACAGTATCTTCCTTAGCATCAACTGTAGCATCCTGGACGGAGTTTTCCTCAATTCTGGATTCCCAAGGAAGTTCAGCATCGCCTAGATCTTCAACCAACTCTTCTTCTTGAACACAGACAGCCTCTTCTAATTGTTCTAGTACAAATTCATTCTCTGCCTTGTCCAATGGAGTCTCTAGTATTTCTTTCGTGCTACGCTCTTCATCGGGTTGTCCACATGGAGCTGTGGTTGATCCTTGTATATTTGAGCGTTTAGTGGCCCATTGGATTAGTGCGTGCTCCAGTTGTTGGATGGTTGTTTGAAATTTAGTTATTGTTTCTTTTAGGCGATCCTCTACTTCGCAGTTTGCTGGACTTAGACATGATACATAGGGAAGTGGTGATGATTGAGAACGATTGGATTGGTATTGGGGTAAGGAAGGATCATATGATGGCGAATGGTGAAGAGAAGCTTGTGAGTGTGGTGGTTCGAGGTTATGTTGAAAGGACGGTTCATATGCATGGGGCGGAGCTTGTTGGTAGTTACAAGGTTGTCCACTATGTCTTTCAGCTGGGTATGCGCGGTAGAATGGTCTTTGTCCAGGATATCTCGGAGGGTGTTGCTGCCAAAAGGGTTGATTAGATCCTCTTGGTTCCATCCATCCTTGATTGGTCTGACCTTGATGCACATTTCTGCTGTAACTTCTATTTCCGCTAACAATATTAGAACCAAACTCAAAGCGAGAGGGGTGAGAGTTCATAGTAGCAAATAAAGATAAAAAGGAAGAACGAAAATAAATAAACAAGCAAAAGAAAAATATTTACAACAATAATAAGGCACACGTTAGCAGTTCCCCGGCAACGGCGCCATTTTGATGAGAGAACTTTTGCGTGGTCTAGAAATTTGCAGATAAATCCTCGTTGCAAGTATAGTTTCTAAACCTTCAAAAATCCTTTCATACAAACGTTTTGGGTGTCACAAGTAACAAACCCCTTTAAAAATTGTTAACCGAGTATTCAAACCTCGGGTCGTCTTCTCAAGGAACTGCAAAGAAGTATGTTCTTATTATTGGCTATAAAGGTTGTGAATTCGGGGTTTAGAAGGTGACAAGCAAGTGATTTAAATGACAAGTAAAGTAAATGGCAATTAAAAATAAATAAATAACTGTAAAACAACTTTTGGCAAGATAAGGGAATTTAGAGGTCTAACTTAGTTATCTCTCTCAACTATAATAAAAGTTGAATCTAAACTCCACTAGGTCAACCTTTACCAGGGCAAAGGAAAGTCAAGGGACTAATAAAATTGACCTTTGAATCCTAATTATTTCCTAAGAAAAGGTTGGGATTATTTAGGTTCAGCTCAATTAGCAAGATAACGATTATTAATTACGTTGAGTTTAATAACTGTTGAGTTACTAAATTCTTAATCAGAACCAAAAGGGAAAAAAAGTAAAATTGCTGGAATAATAAAAATATCCTTAGATAGGAAGCAATTGCAACTTAATTCAAAGAGAATAATTATAAACTGAAAATATGTCAATTATCATTAAATAAAAATGTCATCAACAGCCAATTGGGCAACATCAATCAAACATAATAAAGGCTTCGGAGTAATCAAAATATAAAAGAGAAATTAAATAGTAAAAAGGAATATTAAACCTGGATCGAGAGTCACTCTAGAAAGAGAAGTCCTAAATCCTAAGAGAGAGAGAGAGGAGAGAACTTCTCTCTCCAAAACTACATCTAAAACATGAAAAGTAAATTATGAGAGGCTTTTTTTATGAATGGATGCATTCCCCCACTTTATAGCCTCTAATCTGTGTTCTCTGGGCTGAAAACTCGGTCAGAAACAGCCCAGAAATCACTTCCAGCACTTTCTGGTCCGTACAGGTCGCGGAAAAGTGACGCGGCCGCGTTGTCTACGCGACCGCGCGGATTGGGTGTTGGCCAGGTCACGCGTCCGCGTGACCCACGCGTCCGCGTGACCCACGCGTTCGCATCGCCTGGCGTCGGAGTAACTATGGCAAATTATATATCAAATGGAAGCCCCGGACGTTAGCTTTCCAACGCAACTGAAACCGCGTTGTTTGGACTTCTGTAGCTAAAGTTATAGCCGTTTGAGTGCGAAGAGGTCAGGCTGGACAGCTTAGCAGTTTCTCCAACTTCTTGCATTCCTTTCACTTTCGCATGCTTCCTTTCCATCCTCTGAGCCATTCCTGCCTTTATAATATCTGAAAACACTTAACACACATATCAAAGCATCTAATGGTAATAAGAGAGGATTAATAATAAGCAAATATAAGATCAAAGAAGCATGTTTTCAATCATAGCATAAAATCAGGAAGGAAAATGTAAAACATGCGAATTGTATGAATAAGTGAGTAAAGAGTTGATAAAAACCACTCAATTGAGCACAAGATAAACTATAAAATAGTGGTTTATCACTCATCCTTGCCTTTGTTGCTCTTCCCTCAAGCTCTTTGATCTTATCTTATTTCATGAAGGATGGTTGACTGCTCTTGGTGTTCCAACCTTAACTGATCGACGTTGGAACTCAATTCCCCTAGAGAGGTGTTCAGTTGGTCCCAATAGTTTTGGGGAGGAAAATACATCCCTTGCGGCATCTCAGGGATTTCTTGTTGAGGCAGCTCCACATGCTCTTGCTGTGGTCCATGTGCTGGCTCTCTAACATGCTCCATCCTTCTTTTAGTGATAGGCTTATCCTCCTCAATGGGGATGTCTCCTTTTATGACAATTCCAGCTGAATTGCATAAGTGATAGACAAGATGTGGGAATGCCAACCTTGCTAGGGTGGAGGACTTTTCTGCCACCCTGTACAGCTCTTAAGGTATCACCTCATGTACCTCTACCTCATTCCCAAGCATAATGCAGTGAATCAAGATGGCTTGGTTAATAGTCACTTCAAACCAATTACTAGTAGCGATGATAGTGCGTTGGATGAATTCCAACCATCCTCTAGCTACGGGCTTGAGGTCAAGCCTTCTTAGTTGGACAGGTTTGCCTTGAGTATCCCTCTTCCACTGAGCTCCATCCACATAGATGTCTGAAAGGACTTGGTCCAGCCTTTGATCAAAATTGTCTCTTCTAGTGTAAGGATGTGGGTCTCCTTGCATTAATGGTAGTTGGAGCACCAACCTTACACTTTTTGGGCTAAAATCCAAGAGACGCTCTTGGACCATGGTGCGCCAATTTTTGGGATGTGGGTTCACACTAGTGTCATGATTTTTGGTGAGCCAAGCATTGGCATAAAACTCTTGCACCATTAAGATCCCAACTTCTAGGATAGGATTGGTCAGAACTTTCCAACCTCTTCTCCGGATTTCTTGTTGGATCTCCAGGTACTCATCCTTTTTGAGTCTAAAAGGGACCTCGGGGATCACCTTTTTCTTTGCCAAGACTTCATAGAAATTGTTTTGATGAACCTTGGTGATGAATCTCTCCCTTTCCCAAGATTCAAAAGCGGAGGCAATTGCCTTTCCTTTCCTCTTTCTTGAGGTTTCACCAGACTTTGGTGCCATACTTAGGGATGGTAAAAGTCAAAAAGCAAAGCTTTTACAACACCAAACTTAAGAACTTTTCTCGTTCTCGAGCAAATATGAACAAAAGAGAAGAAGATAGTAGAAGAAGAAGAGAATAATAGAGATGGAGGGAGAGATGGATTCGGCCAAGTGGGGGTTGTTGTGTATGAGGTGTGTGTTTGAAGATGGGAAGGGTTATTTATAAGGGTGGGTTAGGGTTGTGTTTCAGTCATGAGGGGGGAATATGAGTGGGAAAGTTTGAATTTGAAGTGGGTGTGGTTTCTGGAAATTGATGGATGGAAGTGATGAAAGGTGTTGGGAAGAGAAAAAGGTGATGTTGATGTGATTGGTTAAGGGTGTATAGGGAAGAGTGTGTGGGGAAGAGTGTGTGGGGAAGAGGGAAGGTAAGAGGGAGAAGAAGATAGGGTAAGTGGAGATTCTGTGGGACCCACTGATCTTGAGAGACTAGGGAATTCGAATTTTCTGCCCCCTTGTGGGTGTTGAATGCTAAGCCTCTGCTCCCTAGCTAGCGTTCAACGCCAGGTTCTTGCTCTATATAGGGCGTTGGACGCCCATTAGGGTCTCCTTTTTTGGTGTTCAACGCTAGGTCTCTACTCCTTCTTGGGCGTTGAACGCCAAACTTCTCCTTGTGTGGCGTTCAACGCCAACTTTCTTTCCCATATGGGGCGTTGAATGCCCCTCCTGCCTCCTTGTCTGGCCTTCAAGGCCAGCAAGGGGATTATTCCAGGGTGTTATGTTTCCATCTCTGAATGTCTCTATCTCTCACTTCTGCACATGATCACAAACTTTAAAAGAAAATAACTATGAAAACAACTTAATGTAACTTGAATAGAAATAACTAATAAATAGGAATACTATAATTATGGTTGGGTTTCCTCCCAACAAGCGATTCTTTAACATCACTAGCTTGACGGTTAGGTCCTTTACGGAGATAGGTAAAGGCTCAGAATTTCACCCCTTACAGTAAACTTCCTTCCTGTGCTTTCATGGATGAGCTCCATATGTTCTAGAGACAGGATCTTGTTCACAGTGTGTGAAATGACTGGGTTGTCTGTGAAGACAACTCTCATGCCAGGTGAGAGGCCTTCAGTGGGGATTTTCTTATCCCTCTAGCATTTAGGTACCTTTTTCTTAGTACCTTCATTCTCAGTGCTTGATGATAGTTTTTCAACACCAAACTTAGATTTGGTGTCTAGGGGCTCTGTAAAATTGGTGCACGAATCCCCACACTCTGTACAACTATACCAGCAAGTGCACTGGATCATCCAAGTAATACCTGAGTGAGTCAGGGTCAATCCCACGAGGATTGTGGTTTAAAGCAAGCTATGGTTATCTTGCAGGTCTTAGTTACACGGATCAGAAGTTGTTGGATTTGTGAGATCTAAACTAAGTTGACATGAAAGGAACAAAAGTGTATAAAATACTTTGTAAATTAAATGGAATCGGTAATAGGAATATGGTTAAGGATTGGAGTTGCTTTGTCTTTCTGAATTAACTCTGATATTACTGTCTTCTTTGCTTGTGAATGATTTCTTCTATGGCAGGCAGTATGTCATCAACGCCGTTGGCCGCGGTCATCAATCTCCTTCGCTTCAGATCAAACGCCATATGGCTCTGGTCATTCAATTTGAACAAGGGTGAAGCTCTAGTAGTTCATCCTCTTTGGTGATCCTACTCAAAATGCCACAGACAAGGTCGAATCTTCTGGATCAGAGAATGCTGTTTCTTTGGGTTCTAGCCTCTACCACAGAGACCCTAATCTCCCCGAAAATTGGCTGAACTGATGTCTTGAGAAGTCCCCAACGAAGTCGTGGATTAGCCGTATGAGAGATTTATAATCAAGCTGGCGGTTCGCGCTTTTCAGCCACGTATTCACACGAACCCAAGTAGACCTGGGTGGTTGTCAGGTACACGGTCTTAGTATGATGAACAGAGCTGATTGTCACTGATAATCCTATTCACCATGTTAAAGAACGAGTATACATCATAGAATTAAATCAAATATAGATTGAAGAGAAACAATAATACTTTTATTAATTCATAGGATGCAGCAGGGTTCTTTCCCTCAACCTAGGAGGTTTAGAAAATCATACTGATAGGAAATACAATGATAAATGAAATATGGTAAATGATGGGCGATCCTAGATGATGTGTGTAGATAACATAGATCTAATCCCTTAAATACTAAAAAAATGACTAGTAAAGGTAAACCAATCTTTTGGGCTGTGTTAAAATCCACTTCTAGAGCCCACTTGGTGAGTGTTTGGACTGAGCTTTGATGAGATCCACGTACTAGGAGGCCTCTAGAGTGTTGAACGCTAGCCAGGGGGTCCTTTTTGGGCATTTGGACGCTGGTCTCTTCTCCTTGGGCGTTGGACACCTGAAAGGGAGTAGGAGGCTAGCGTTGGACGCCAGTTTTGGGCCTTCTAATCTGAAGCAAAATATAAACTATTACACATTTCTGGAAAGCTCTAGAAGTCAGCTTTCCATAGCTGTTAAAAATGCTCCATTTGGACTTCTGTAGCTCTAGAAAAGGCTTCCAAGTGCAAGGAGGTTAGAACCGGACAGCATCTGCAGTACTTTCTCTGTCTCTGAATTAGACTTTTGCTCCAGCTCCTCAATTTCAGCCAGAAATTACACAAAAATACAAAAAATCATAGTAGAATCCAAAAATGTGAATTTAACACTAAAACCTATAAAAACTTAATATAAACTAAACAAAACATACTAAAAACTATATGAAAATGATGCAAAAAAGTGTATAGAATATCTGCTCATCACAACACCAAACTTAAACTGTTGCTTGTCCTCAAGCAACTAAAAACACAGTAGGATAAAAAAAGAAGATTAAGATACAATAAATCTCAGAGTTTCCAATGAAGCTCAGTTACAATTAGATGAGCAGGACTTAGTAGCTTTTTGCTTCTAAATAGTTTTGGCATCTCACTATCCATTGAAACTCAAAATGGTTGGCATCTTTAGGAACTTAGAATCCAAACGATATTATTGATTCTCCTAGTTCAGTTCTTTTTTATTCTTAAACACAGCTTTCAGAGTCTTGGCCGTGACCCTAAGCACTTTATTTTCCAGTATCACCACCGGATACATAAACGACACAAACACTTTACCTGGGTGAACCTTTTCAGATTGTGATTCAGCTTTGCTAGAATCCCCAGATAGAGGTGTCCAGAGTTCTTAAGCACACTCTTTTTACTTTGGATCACAACTTTAACTGCTCAGTCTCAAGCTTTTCACCTGACACCTTCACGCCATAAGCACATGGTTAGGGATAGCTTGGTTGAGCCGCTTAGGCCAGGATTTTATTCCTTTAGGCCCTCTTATCCATTGATGCTCAAAGCCTTGGATCCTTTTTACACTACAAGGATGAAACTAATCCTGAACTCATAACCCATTTAACAATCCAAATCCTTAAAGTCCTGACCCCAAAGCAATTTAGGAACAATTTAAACAAAAATCAAAAGTTTTCTTAAAACTATGACCCAATAGGTTTTAATTATTGGGACTACATGGAAGCATGGACTAAAGTATTTTGGTTTCAAAATACTCAGTACAAACATTCATAGTTTATTTATTTTAAAATAAATTCAAACTATGTTTTACCAAATTGGTTCTTCCAATGGTGGGACTTCTTTGGGCCAATCCCAGAAATCCTACCCTTACCTACCGATGAAGGGTATAAACTATTTCAATCAAAATTTGACATTCAGGAAACATGTGTTCCTGTAATGTTAAATATTTTTCTCAATTTTCTCATTGTCCTGGGTATTCTCGTGGCAATATCAATATACAAAACCGGACCATCCTAAAGCATTCCCAATCTTACAAAGGCATGCTTATTTCAAATGGTGGTCTTAATTTGATTCATCAATGGTCTATCCAAAAAAGGTCAGAGAATGGTTCAAAACCAATCCCAAGAGTCAAAAGATCTCAGATCCAGAAACGGCCTCGTTTCTGAATCAAAAGGCACAAATTCAGGCAGCCCTTGCAACCTCACAATCGAAGTAATCAATCAAAGGGAAGCTTCAACAGATCCTTCACTTGCTTCAAGAAGTTGAAGTGTCCTCATTTAAAGAAGAAAGTGATGAAGAAGGTAAAGACAGTCAGGTTGAGGAAGACTGTTTCAAAATTTGTCTAGCTGATGATTAAAACCAAAAATATTGTAATAATGCCAAGACAATTACCGGAACTATTTGAAATCGGTACTGTGGCTATAGTCTAGGTCATGTTTACCTGTACTGTAGAAACAGTAAAATCTTCAATTATAAAAGGAGGCCTCGTTCTCATTGTGAGGTACCCTTCATTTTACACAATCATAGAGAGAGGTTAGAGAGAGAAGCTCTGAGAGTTTTCTTGTAAGCTCTCCAGCTCTTCTTCTTCCCCCTTCTTCTTTTTAATCATATTTCCAAATCAATAAAATAAATTTTATATCATATATCTCTTTCTCCCTTAGCTAGTGCAGGCGGACTACCGCTAGTGCTAGCTTTCTTCTAATATTAATGGCTGGTTTTTATCATACCGCCTTACTAATTATTTACTTTCTGCTCTTTTATTTTCTGCATCATACATACATACCTGCATTTTCTTATTTTGTTATGCCTTCTTCCCCTTTCCCTCCTTGATCCGCTTTGCTTTGAGAAAAGATTAAGACATCATCTATATAAATGATTGCAAAGTTTGAATAGGGGTTAAAAATGTCGTTCATGATTTTTTGAAATTCAGAAGGAGCATTTTTCAGACCAAAAGCCATTACATTCCATTCATATTGACCGAATGGAACTGTAAATGCAGTTTTATATCTGTCAGATTCTTTGATTTGGATTTTCCAAAAACCAAATTTCATATCAAATTTTGAAAAGATATTTGCTGAGTTTAGCCTATTGAGCAAATCCTTTTTGTTTGGGATATGATAACGAATCCATTATAAAGCTTGATTTAAAGGTTTGTAATTGATGACAAGTCTGGGAGTTCCTCGTTCTATCTCAGCTTACTTGTTGACATAAAAAGCTGAGCAAGACCAAGGACTTTTACTTGGACGAATTAATCCTTTATCCAAAAAATCTTTAATCTCCTTTTGACAATGCTGCAAAAGATGCTCATTCATTTGAATGGGGTGAGCTTTTGTAGAGATTTGTGATTCTTTAAAATCTTTTTCATAAGGAAGATCAACAATGTGTTCTTTCCTTTTCCAGAAGGCATGAGGCAAATCTGAACAGATAGACTTTTCAATTTAGTTTAAAAGACTTTTGATTTTATCTTGAACCCTTGGTTGGAAAAGTTGGGATTCAAGAGTTTTGAAAGATATTTCTTCTTTCAAAAAACAAATTTGTTTGGTTTTGGATTCAATTTGGTTTAAAGCTTTTTGGTTTGGTGAGTTTAGAAATTCAAAGAAAGTTTCCTGTTCACCTACATAAGAGGAAATTCCCAAAAAATTTGCTAGGTATGGAAACAAAAAGATTATAAAAGGTGTCCCCAAGACTACATCATTTTTTATATCTTTTGCTATGATGAAATTAGTTAGAATCCTAAGATTACCCTTTTCAACAAAAGCATTGGTTAATTTGAAATTGATTTTTAGTCTTTCACCCGTTATTGAGCTAAGACGTTCAGTAGTTTTTTCAAAATACTTTGTAGGGATCAGACCTTCTTTAATACAATTTGAATCTGCATCTGTGTCAAAGAGTGCGATGGTTTCGAAAACAAAATCTTTAACGACAATTCGGATATTAACACGACATTTTATAAAAGAGGATATATTTATTAATCTCAAGATTTCTTTTCCATTATTGTCGTTAGAGCTTTCATTTTCCCGTTTTCCAGAAAACTCAGGTTGTTTTTCAAGAGAGTCAAGTTCTCCATCATCAGACTCTTCACCTTGCATTAATTGCGAGAGCATGAGTTGATGATCGTCTTGATTTCTTTTGATTCCTTGGATTTCCTTCTTAAGGTTGTTAACATCAGTCTGGAGATCCTGCATGGTTATAGAACGAATAACTTATTTTTCTAATTTTTTTGGAAATGGGTTTGACATCATATTTATTGCTAAGGACAAGATTTTTGGGCTTCTTTTCTTTTTGTAAACATTTTTTTAATTTAGAAAGAAAGTATTTCTTTTGTTCTGGATCACCAATAGCCTCTATTGCTTTAAATAAGAGATCTTGATCTTTGGATAAAATATTAATTTCCTTGACATCAGAATCTGAGGATGATCCAATATCATCAACTTGGATATTATTAATATCATCCGAAGATTCCAGTCCAGATTTATCATCTGAACTTTCAATTAAAAGATTGTTAATCTGTTCCTCAATTTGAGGATCAAGTTTCAGATTATTAATCTTTCCTTTTAACCTACAGTATTTGCTAACATGTCCTGGTTTTTTACATGTATAGCAAATAATGGGATTTTTCTGGGGATACTTTTGGAAATTCTTTTGAAAACCTTTTTCATTCTTGGGTTCTTGAAAATGTTTTCTAGGTCTTCTGAAATTCTTTTCAGGATTAGGTTTAAAAACTTTTCGATTGGATGGTGATGCCAAGGCATCTTAGGCTAGTTTCACTAGCCTTTTTCTTTTATTTTTAGTTGTTTTATGCATTTTCTTGAGCCTTAAGTAATCATTTGGGCCAAATAGTCATGCTTGTCTTAAATCATCCAAACAGTGTAATTTTGATGCAAATTCCATGAGTTTTTAGTTATATTACTTGAATGCTATGAATGGAAGAATTCTCATGAAATTTTGCAAGACTTTGATGCAATTGTGTGGATGATTTCAGGGAAGAAGAGGCTAGGCAAGGAAGCAACAAAATCAATAAAGGAAGCTTGAAGATCACATGTGGAGTACAATGTTGAAAGTGGCGTTTAACCTCCAGTTTAACCTTAAACTGGAAGTTAAACGCCAGAATAAGGAATGCACCAAATGCTGAAAGTGGCGTTTAACCTTCAGTTTAAGGTTAAACTGAAGGTTAAACGCCAGAATCATGAAAGCTGA
>NC_029777.3:31339429-31340739 GCF_000817695.3 Arachis duranensis
GCATTGGTTGAGGAAGGGATAAAAATGTTTTGATTCGGAGATCTCAATATCTCCTGAAACCCAATGAATTCCCCATTTCTGATCTACACTTTCTCTTTACATTCTGCAATTAATTTCATGCAATCACCCCGATCCCTTTTTAATTTCAGCACTTTAATTTCTCGCTCTTTAATTCATGCAATTTAAGATTCTGCAATTCTCATCTAAATCTTGATTCCGCTCAACTAGAACACACTTCTAATCCGAATTGCTCACTCAACCAATTCTTGTGGGATTCGACCTCACTCTATTGTGAGTTTTTACTTGACGATAATCGGTGCACTTGCCGGAAGGAATTTTTGCCGATCGTGCAATTTCCTAAAATCGTAGCATATCAAGTTTATGGCTATATCAAGTTTATGGCGCCGTTGCCGGGGATTGGTTTTCGATTGACAATTCTCCAATTGGAAGTTAACTAGATTGAGCAATTTTTCTTTTCTTTTGTTAATAGTTTTTGTTTCAGTTTATTACCGCTAATTTCTGCAAATTTTAATTTGTTTTCTTTGCTTATTCACTTGTTAGCATACTAACCACTAGCTGTTTGTGATATTGCCTCACTATGGGATTTCCACTATCTTTGGATGAGTATTGTCTGAGACTGAGCACATTGCAAAAAAGAAAGGAGTATCCATCATCTTTTGGTCAATCAAAATTCATGAGAAACTCTCCACCACCGCAGAATGATTCACGTTATTATGCTCATGGTGGGTGGAAGTATCAGGAACAGGAAACGGGGTACTTCCCAGAGCCACAAAATGGTCCATGTTTTGGTGAAATTGATCACTACTCAAGTTGTGGCTGGGAAGAGCAAAACCAAAGAGATTTCACTTATTCACACCCCATTCATCAAGAGCCATCACCTCTTAATTATCCAACCTCACCTCCTAGTTTTACATATCCAAATTCTTCATCACTTGAGCATTTCTCAGCACAAAATTCCTTCTCAAATTCATACAATACATTTCACTATCCACAAGACTCATTCCACTACACACAAGAGTCATACCACTACCAAAACTCCAACCAAAGACCCTATCAGCCCACACAAAACACATACTCCCAGCCACCATATCACAGCCAAGATAATCAACCTCATCAACCCAATCCAAACCAATCACTTCATGATCAGTTAACCAGGATGGAAGGAATGCTTGCAACTATGAGCAGAGATGTGGCCGATTTGAAAGGCTTTAAGGAAGAAGTGATATCCAACTTACAAAATCAAGGTGCTGCCATTCAAAAGCTAGAAGCACAAATTGGATATCTATCAA
>NC_029777.3:31341185-31343430 GCF_000817695.3 Arachis duranensis
AAATTCAGGAAGCTTTTGATGAACAGGATACTCCAACTGTCCAACAACAACCAAGTTCTGAGATCAAGGATGTGAAGGCAGTAGAAACAAGCACCAAAGTGAGGATTGTGACCGAGAAACAAAGGACCATATCCAGGAAGAAGAGAAGGTCGGAGAACAATCCAACTCCTGAGCCAACAAGCAAGTTCACTCAAGCCAATCACAAGGGAAAGCTTGTTGGAAAGAGGCATTCACAACAAGGGGCACTAACTAGCTCCTTTATCCACTTGAAGTCATTCCTCTTAACAAATTGGAGGAAGAGGAAGAAAGTCAGGAACAGCATGTCAAGCTAATGACAGTAAACGAGCGTTTGTTGGGAGGCAACCCAACCAAAGTTAGTTTTTCTTTTCTAGTTATTTCAATAAAAGAGTTAAGTAGATTTATCTGTATTGCAAGGAGCTAAGTTTGGTGTTGCACATCAAAACAATTCAAGGGTGAATGTGAGATTCTAAGTTTGGTGTTCCACCAAAAACTTCATTAAAAGCACATTTCTACCTCAGCATGACAAGTCACTAGCTCCAACCAATCAGGGAAACTACTTAAACAATAGTTTAATTTCTAGTTCATAGTTTCTTTTTCTAGTTCATAGTTATTTTCTTAATAAAAGCACATGAGGTTTTCTGCATATGATCCAAATTGCTGCATATGGCAAGGAACTAAGTTTGGTGTTCACACACCAATCTAAGTTCAGAGGCCTACAAACATACATGCATGCTAACCAATTCTCAAAGTGCTTAGGGAACAAGCAACTTCTAATAGCTTTGCAGGAAGACAATCAATCTCATGGAAGGAATATACATCATCATCAAAGAGAACACCAAGGCTAGGAAGGATGATGAACAACAAAGAAGATGCTAAAAGGTTGTATTGTCACTTAATTGCTTGTACTTTGAATTGCTGATATTGGAAGTTTGCATGCACCCCTGCTTTAAGTTTGAGTCATTGCAGTTTTTGTTTGTCTGTTTGTTTAATTTCCAAATAAGTGATAGTCTAAGTGTCTGGATAAACTTCACTTGCTTAAATGTATGCTTGCCCTGTTTGTTCTGTTCCAAAAAAAATAAAATAAAATAAAATAAAATAAATGTTTGAACAAAAGTAACTCAATTCCATTTGGTAAGAAATCAAATAAGATTAAGTGGTGGTATGCATGTTTGATTGAATAGTCAGCTCACTAAGAAATAAAGTTAGAATTGTCACTTTTAGTGGAAATTAGGATGCTGTCTATGGATCTTGGTAAATAAATGTCCTTGGCCAAGGGAAAGAAAGAAAAAAAAAGAAAAAGCCAATGAGAAAGGTAACCAAAAAGCAAAAGAATTAAGAAAATAAAGCTAGGCACCAATGGTTTGAACTTCTGAGACATATGCCTGTGGTGTTTATGTACTAGGATCTGCTTGGATGAATGGGTTCTGTGGAGTGTTTCAACACTTGGTAACTTGGGTTAACTAACCCGGGATTATCAACCAAAAGTCCATTATCAAGAGCAACCTAAATACAAAACATTTAGTCACACAAAGAGGTGCTGGGCACCAATGTCTCAAGAAGAAATGTGAACTAAAATGCCTGTAGTGGATATGTGTAGTGCACTAATAAGAAAAAGAAAATGCTAAAGGCTTGTGCAACACATGACACTGAGCAACAAGGAGCAATTAAGCTCAAAGAAAAAGAAAAACAAAGAAAAGAAACTTGCCAAGGATATGTGAATAACAAGAGGCCATAGCAGTGTTTTAGTGGAAACATAAAAAGTGACATTCTTACCTAAGAAACAATAAAGTGATGCTGCAACAACTTTCTGTATGAACACCCCATTAATCAATGTCAATTACTTACTGATATGGCTAATGAATTTACTTTCTGTTTCATTCTTTCTTCTCAATAATTCAGAACTTGCTTGGGGACAAGCAAGGATTAAGTTTGGTGTTGTGATGCCAAGGCATCTTAGGCTAGTTTCACTAGCCTTTTTCTTTTATTTTTAGTTGTTTCATGCATTTTCTTGAGCCTTAAGTAATCATTTGGACCAAATAGTCATGCTTGTCTTAAATCATCCAAACAGTGTAATTTTGATGCAAATTCCATGAGTTTTTAGTTATATTACTTGAATGCTATGAATGGAAGAATTCTCATGAAATTTTGCAAGACTTTGATGCAATTGTGTGGATGATTTCAGGGAAGAAGAGGCTAGGCAAGGAAGCAACAAAATCAATAAATG